>NC_057814.1:231418394-231520962 GCF_018294505.1 Triticum aestivum | reverse complement strand
CAGCTCACCACTCGGTAGGATTTTATAAACTTAGGCGAGTACTGGACTGCAGCTAAGCCCCCGAGTGAGAGGCCTGCTCACCACTCTGTAGGATTTTATAAACTTAGGCGAAACGGTTTCGCAGCTAAGCCCCCGACTGGGAGGCTTGTTCACCACCAGGTAGGATTTTGTAAACTTAGGCGAAACGGATTCGCAGCTAAGCCCCCGAGTGAGAGGCCTGCTCACCACTCGGTAGGAATTTATAAACTTAGGCGAAATGGATTCACAACTAAGTCACCAACTAGGGGATTTCAGACATAAGTATAAGCAGCAACAATCATTCTTAGAAGACTGTCAAACTCTTGTCTCTAATAAACAAACTACAAAGGTCTGTCTTATTACAACTCAACAAATGAGCGCTTAAGTATAAAAGGAGCGGAGCAGCTCCGCATTCCAAGCCCGTGGCTCGTCTTTCTGATGTTCGACATTGTAAAGATGGTATGCCCCATTGTGGAGCACTCTTGTGATGATGAAGGGACCTTCCCAAGCAGGGGCGAGCTTGTGTGGTTTCTACTGATCCACTCGAAGAACCAAGTCTCCCTCTTGAAATGCTCGACCTCTCACATTTCTGGCGTGGAATGGACGCAAGTCTTGCTGATAAATGGTCGACCGGATTAAGGCCATCTCTCTTTCCTCTTCTAGGAGATCAAATGTGTCTTGCCGGGCCTATTCTGCTTCATCTTCAGAGAAAAGCTCGACTCGGGGTGCATTGTGAAGCAAGTCACTCGGTAGAACAGCTTCAGCTCCATAGACCAAGAAGAATGGAGTTCGGCCAGTCGAACGATTGGGAGTTGTCCTCAATCCCCAAAGAACTGATGGAAGTTCATCGACCCAAGCGCCTGCCGCATGCTTGAGGTCGCGCATCAATCGGGGTCTCAGACCTTTGAGAATCAAGCCATTCGCTCTTTCTGCTTGTCCATTCGACTGGGGGGCGACTGAAGCATAGTCGACTCGAGTGCCTTGGGAAGCACAGAAGGCTCTGAACTCACCAGAATCGAAGTTCGATCCGTTGTCAGTGATGATGTTGTGCGGAACCCCATATCTGAATGTTAACTCTCTGATGAAGCTGACGGCGGTACGGGCTTCAAGATTCTTGAAAGGCTTGGCTTCAATCCATTTGGTAAACTTGTCGACTGCTACAAGCACATGAGTGAAGCCGCTCCTACCAGCCCTCAGGGGCCCAACCATATCTAACCCCCAAACAGTAAAAGGCCAGATGAGTGGAATGGTCTTCAGGGCTGATGCAGGCTTGTGGGACATGTTGGAGTAAAACTGGCAGCCTTCACATTTGTCGACTATATCTTTCGCCATTTCATTTGCTCATGGCCAATAAAATCCAGCTCGGTATGCTTTGGCCACGATGGTCCGAGAGGACGCGTGGTGGCCATAGGACCCCGAGTGGATGTCGTTGAGGATCACTCAACCTTCTTCTGGTGTTATGCATTTCTGGCTGACTCCAGTTACACTTTCCCTGAACAGCTATCCTCTTATCATAGTAAAGGCTTTGGATCGACGGACGATCTGTCGAGCCTCCTCTTCATCCTCTGGGAGTTCCTTCCTAAGGATATACGCAATGTACGGCACTGTCCAGTCGGGTGTGATGACCAAAACTTCCATGATCAAGTCGACCACGGCTGGGACCTCGACTTCAGTCGGATCTGTGGCACTTTTAGGCTGCGGGGGCTCTTCAGTGAAAGGATCTTCTTGAACTGAAGGTGTATGAATGTGTTCCAAAAACACATTGCTGGGAATGGTTTCTCTCTTGGAACCTATCTTTGCCAAATCATTGGCTGCTTGATTTTTCAGTCGGGGTATATGATGGAGCTCTAACCCCTCAAACTTCTTTTCCAACATCCTTGGGGGGATACCAGTAACCAGTCATAGCTGGGCTTCTGATGTCCCACTCCTTCATCACTTGATTGACTACCAAATCTGAGTCACCGTAGACCATGAGGCGACGGACGCCGAGTGAAATGGCCATACGTAACCCATTTAAGAGTGCTTCATATTCAGCTTCGTTATTGGAGGAATCAAAGTGAATCTGGAGAACATATCTTGAGCTTGTCTCCTCGGGGGGATACCAGTACCACCCCAGCACCGGAACCATTCAGCATCTTGGAGCCATCAAAGAACATGGTCCAGTGCTCCGAGTGGACTTGAGTCGGTAGCTGCTGTTCGATCCACTCGGCGAGGAAATCTGCTATTGCTTGGGACATGATAGCTTTCTTTGCCTCAAACTTGATATCCAAGGGAAGAAGTTCAATCACCCACTTTGCCACTCGACCAGTTGCATCTCTGTTGTTCAAAATCTCTGATAATGGAGCGTCACTAACGACTGTAATGGAGTGGTCAGAGAAATAGTGTGCAACCTTCTTCGTGGTCATATAAATCCCATAGACAAGCTTCTGATAATGTGGATCTTTGCTTGGATGGAGTCACAACTTCAGAAACATAATATACTGAGCGCTGAACTTTATAAGCTTTTCCTTCTTCTTCCCGCTCGACCGTAAGTACTGTACTGACAACTTGTCTAGTGGCTGCAATGTAAAGCAGTAAAGGCTCTTTGCTGATTGGGGCAGCAAGTACCGGCTGGGTGGAAAGCAGGGCTTTGAGCTCTTCAAACGCTGCATCGGCTTTAGGAGTCCACTCGAACTTATTAGACTTCTTTATCAGTCGGTAAAGAGGCAATGCCTTTTCACCGAGGTGAGAAATGAACCGACTTAAGGCGACCAAACAACCAGTAAGCTTCTGGACATCGTGCACATGCACAGGGCGTTTCATCCGGAGTATAGCGCCAACTTTCTCTGGGTTAGCGTCGATCCCTCGTTCGGAAACGAGGAAACCGAGTAATTTTCCGCCAGGAACTCTGAATGTGCACTTTGATGGATTAAGCTTGATATCATACCTTCTGAGGTTGGCAAAAGTTTCAGCAAGGTCAGCCAGCAGGTCAGAACCTTTACGTGACTTGACCACAATGTCTTCCATGTATGCTTCCACATTCCGACTGATTTGAGTGAGCAAGCACTTCTGAATCATCCTCATGAATGTGGCTCCAGCGTTCTTCAGGCCGAATGGCATGGTGACATAACAGAAGCACCCGAATGGAGTGATGAAAGCCGTCTTTATCTCATCGGGTCCATACAGTCGGATCTGATGATACCCGGAATAGGCGTCCAAAAAGGACAAGCGCTCACACCCCGCAGTCGAGTCGACTATTTGGTCGATGCCGGGGAGAGGAAAATGATCTTTCGGGTAGGCTCGATTGATATGCTTGAAGTCAATGCACATGCGAAGTGAGTTGTCCTTCTTGGGGACCATGACAACATTGGCGAGCCACTGGGAGTGGTAAATCTCTCGGATAAACTCAGCTGCCAGGAGCCGAGCCACTTCTTCACCAATTGCTTTTCTCTTCTGTACGGCGGACCGTCGAAGATGTTCCTTGACTGGCTTCACTTTTGGGTCGACTCGCAAATGGTGCTCAGCCAGCCCCCTGGGAACACCCGGCATGTCAGAAGGTTTCCATGCAAAGATGTCCCAGTTCTCACGGAGGAACTGGATGAGCGCTTCTTCCTATTTGGAGTCAAGTGTTGTCGAAATGTGAGTCGGAGCTGCATTGGAATCGGTCGGGTGAATATGAATCGTCTTCGTTTCACCAGACGACTGAAATGCAGAGTCTGTGGCAGGCTTCTTGGCTCGTAGCAAATCACTCGGATCTGCATTTTTCTGATACTCTTGCAATTCTACTACTGCCATTTGGGCATCGGTGATCTTTGAGCCCTTCTGGAAGCACTCTTCCACCTTCTGCCGATTGCCAGTGATAGTGATCACTCCTCTGGGACCAGGCATCTTCAGTTTGAGGTACACGTAACATGGTCGAGCCATAAAATGTGCATATGCAGGTCTACCCAGAATAGCGTGGTAAGCATTCTGGAAATCCACGACTTCAAACGTCAACTTTTCCTTGCGTAATTTTTAGAATCACCGAAAACCATGTCGAGGGCGATCTGGCCGAGTGATTCAGCCTTCTTGCCAGGTATAACGCCATGGAAACTCATATTGCTTTCACTGAGCTTGGACATCGGAATGCCCATTTCCTTCAAGGTCTCCGCATACAGGATATTTACGCCACTACCATCCATCAGCACCTTTGTCAGTCGAGTGCCTTCAACAAGTAGGTCGAGCACCAGCGCTTGCCTCCCAGGGGTGGCTATATGTGCTGGGTGGTCAGACTGGTCGAATGTGATGGCAGTCTGGGACCACGTCAGATAACTGGGTGTCGCCGGAGCAACCATATTCACCTCTTTGTTTATAACTTTCAATCGACTTTTGCTTTCAACATCAGCAAAAATCATCAGAGTTGAATTGACGTTGGGAAAAGGGGTTATTTCTTGGTTTCGTCCAGTCATTAATAACTTGATTATTTTTAGATAATAGTAGATAGAAAGAACGCTCCATCATCTTCTTCTTCTTTATCCTCACCCTTGTCCAACTCCTTTTCCTTTTCCTTAGGTTGTTTCTCTCGGAACTGTTGAATCAGGAGCCGACATTGTCGAGTGGTGTGTTTGGGGTAAATCAGGTTACCCTCCTCATCTTTCTTGGTATGAATGTGACAGGGCAAATCCAACACATCATTTCCATCTTGATCTTTGACTTTCTTGGGATTCCACGGCCCCTTGGGCTTCCCCTTGAACTTTCCTTGAGTCACGGCTAAGGCTTCACCAGGAGCAGCTGGCTCGGCTTTGCGCTTCTGCTTCCGACTGGAGTTCCCTCCTCCGGTTTCGTGGGAGACTGTTTTGTGCTTGCCACTCCGGAGCCGATCCTCCTCTTCACCGTTAGCATACTTGGTGGCAATTTCCATCATCTGACTCAGAGACATAACCCCAGTCCGACCGAACTTCAGGTTCAATTCTTGATACTTGACACCTTCCTTGAAGGCACAAACTGCTTGGTGATCTGACACATTCTTCACCGTGTGGTGCAACGTGATCCATCTCTGGATATAATCTCTCAAGGTTTCATTGGGTTTCTGCACACAGGACTGCAACTCCGTTAACCCTGCTGGTCGTTTGCATGTACCTTCGAAGGTCCTAACAAACACTCAGGCGAGTTCCTCCCGACTATATATAATGCCCGGTGCTAACTGATTCAACCACGCTCTGGCCGAGCCTTCCAACATCAAGGTAAGGTGCTTCATGGCCACTTCATCGTTGCCGCCGCCGATCTGAACAGCCACTTGGTAGTCCTCAAGCCAAGTGTCAGGCTTGGACTCACCAGTGAACTTGCTAACTCCAGTCGCCAACCTGAAGTTGGGAGGAATCACTGCAGCCCTGATGGCTCTGCTGAAACACTCGGGACCTGAAACATGCACTCTGCTGCCAGTCGGGTAATCTCTGTCATGGCCTTCTCTGTGCGCTCTATTCCTGTCAACCAGACCTTGAATGAGAATAGATCTCGCATCAAAGCCCGACTCTCGGGGGTCGACTGGAATCCTTCACCCACCACTGTGAGGGCGTCTATCATCATGCTGCCGAGGCACGTATGACCCACTCCTTGGGGGACGCGTGGGCAGTCGACGACGATCATCGTGGTCGAGTCCGTGATCATACTGCTCACGGTTTCTGTACTGATCTCGTCGGTCACCACGTCCCTCACGCCTCGGGGGCGATGTTGGGCTGTGAGCCGACTGGACTGTGTGTGCTACCACGGATCTGCTATGGATCCTATTCAGTGACTGAGATACTGCTGTGTTTTGCTCTCCCGCTGCCCGGAGTAAAGCCCTGATCTGCATCAAACCTGTGCCAGCTTCTGACTGGGAGGGCTGAATCGACTCTGCTATTCGGGCTGCAGCTGTGAGATTCTGAATCGGAGTTTGGTATACCTGAGTTGGAGGTGGAAAAAGTTGTCATCGACTGGACTCAGGAATCCGCTGCCGAGCAAGCTCGTCGATTGCGTGCTGGAGATTCTCCAGTCGAGTGCGCTCAGCCATGTTGGCCAGGCGCGCATCCTCCAAGGCCCGGGCCTCGGGGGTTTCTCCAATTATAGGAGTGTGAAACGCATCCATGTTAAGGCGACGAAGTTCCTCCCTCTGCTGCGAAGAGAGGGGCTCGGGGCGGTATTCCTCGTGGGCGTGCGATGGATCGCCTCCGCCATCACCACCGTCATCGCGGGGGAAGCCAGGAGGACTGCGCGGTCCGTTGACCATCAGGACTTCCGCCGCGGGGTCGCTGCTGTCGCACTAGGATGCAGTCTCGACGGAGCCAGTCGAACAGGCCGTAAAGAGTTTCGTCGGGCTTGATTGCCGCAACTTGCGGGCTGGCCGACTGGCGAGCCACCGCGTGCCTCACCCACCGCTGGAGCCACGACCAACCGGAACGCTTGCGCCGGCGAGCGGCAGGGAGCGAGGACGCCACAGGAGCCGACCGATACTGAGTCGACAGCTGCCGCAGAAGGACGCCGCGGACGCACGCGCGAAAGTGCGTTGCCCCGCGGACGGGGAGCGCCTCGACGTCGAGTGGAGCCTCTTGGAGCCAAGCAGAGTCGTCGGCGACGAACATGAGCGCGCCGAGACGGATCTCGCGGCCCTCGGCCAACCCTCCGCCAGAAACCATGATGATGGGGATCGGAAAAATTGCAACTTCTCCAATAAGTCGCTAAGACACCTGCCCCACGATGGGCGCCAACTGTCGTGGTCCCAGGACTGACAGTAGAATAGGGGGGTAGTATGGAGAGGCAAGATCCTAGATGTGGCGAAGTTGTACACACGAGTTTTACGAGTTCAGGCCCTTCTCAGAAGAAGTAACAGCCCTACGTCTCGGAGCCCGGAGGAGGTCGACTGGATTATGCATATGTGTGTTTACAGGGGTGTGAACCCTTGTGCATGTGGAGGGGGCTGGCTTATATAGAGTGCGCCAGGACCCCAGCCAGCCCACGTTACAAGGGATTTAAGGTACATCAAGGGAGAGACGTTAGTGGTAACGCTAGTAATAAAGGGACATAATGGCCATTAAAGCTATGGTGTAATGACCGACCGTTGAAGTGCAGAGTGGCTTTAGATCTTCTGGCGGTCGAGTGACGGTCTCCATGGTCGAGTGACTTAGAATCTTCCGAGTGGAATGCTTCACGGTCGAGTGGATGGTAAATCCTCTTCGAATGCTTCTGGTTTTAGGGTGATGTCCTTGGGAAGGGTATCTAGGTCAGGCCTATGACCCTACCCTAGGTACATAGCTTCATCAACTCCCATGCCTATGTGGACGATGTTGTGGTGAAGACCGAGAAGCCTAGAACGCTCCTAGAAGACCTCAAGGAAACCTTTGAGAACTTGCGCCGATTTCAAATCAAGATCAACCCGGAGAAATGTGTCTTTGGAGTGCCAGCCGGCCAGCTTCTTGGCTTCCTGGTCTTGGAGCGCGGCATAGAGTGCAACCCTGTGAAGATCAAGGCTGTCGGTGGGAAACGACACCTATGGGATCACAAGAATCCCTACTATGGTTGCCGGGGCGTAGGGTTGTGAGAAGAGCAGGATTAGTAATCAGCACAAGGATCATTTACCCAGGTTTGGGCTGCGAGGATGCGTAAAACCCTAGTCCTGCTTTGGTGGATGTATTGAGTGTTCTTGAGCTCTTGAACTAGCTGCGGTGGCTGCGTGGTTCAAAAGAGCCGAATCCCCCTCCAGTATGCCATGGGCCTCCTTTTATAGTCGAAAAGGGGCTGCCACAGTGGCACACAGGAGGTGGAAAGGCCTACAGTGCTATGAGCTTATTGCTCGTATTACAAGACAAGACGCATTTAATGCGTAGCTTAGGTGTCCCCTTGCTTTATCGGGGACGGGAACGAGGCCCGTCCCATCCGTCGCCGCTCCTCGTCGCTTCGACACGCGCCCTGGCCAGCGACGCATGCGGTGGCATGTAGGCAGGCAGGCAGCTGAGGTGGCGCGATGGTAGGGTTTTCTCGAAGATCTGCATGCCGCCACGCAGGCGTGTGCTGAGTTCGCCTCGAAGCTGCATGTCGCCACGCAGGTGCCTGCCCAGCTGGTTGGGCTGGCAGTTGCATTTGAACAGTGGTGGAGACTTGGTTGGTGTGGGCCTGGCAGTGGCCCCGCCGACGCCCTTGGTGAGGGCCTTGCCGAGTGGCCCCGCAAGGGTCTTGCCGCGGCGTGCAGTCGTCCCTGGCAAGGATCTTGCCGTGGGTCTCGTGGCTTTCCTCGGCAAGGATCTTGCCGAGGATCGTTGTCTTCCAATCCTCATCTGATCTTGAACATTCCTTGTCTTCACAAAGATCTGCATGCCACCACGGAGGTGCCTCCCAAGCCCTAGCCCAACGTAGTTGACCGTGTTGGAAACCGTGGGCTCAAGGGTGGCGCGTTCCGCTGGTGGGGGCGAGCCGCCCCGACAAGGGTCTTGCCGGGGGAACCCGGTTCGCCCCTCTGCTTCTTTGTGTTCTTGACCTTGGCGTCGTCTTGCTTGTCTTGTGCTTCGGCTTCTCTCCGGCTTCCCTCCCTTGCCCTGCTATGCGTGGCCGTGGCGCGTGGCTCCGACTGCCCGTGCACAGGTAAAGGGGTACAAAGGTGTGCCCCTACTTTTTTACACCGACAGGATCCCCCGGGCCTGGGCCACACATGAGCGCAACACGTTGTTGGGCCAGGCCCAGAACGGTGCGCGAGTAGGTGCGGCGGACTTTCACCGCAGTAACTCTTCGTCCGCTGCGCTTCTCCATGACCCGCGTTGAACGCGCGACGTGGGGAGGGGGCGTGTGTGACGTGGGTGGCATGCGTGGGGCGGTTTCTGCATGCATGCGTCACATCGTGGTATAGAGGCGGCTCGCGCCTTCCCCATAAAAAGAGGGAGGCGTGGAGGCGCGGCTCCTTTACTGCACGGGGCTGGGTCGCGGTCTTCAAGGCGTCCACACCCCACGATCACGGGGTGGGGAGAGGTCGCTTCACCCGTCCCCTCGGTTCTGCACGTTCACCACGCGTCCTCCATGCGCTTGGGGTGGCAAGCGGTGGAGGCGGGAAATCGGGCCGTTGCTGGTTGGGGCAGTGGGTCAGTCTCGATTCCCTGCGCCTCCGGTGGCTGGATTGGCCGAGCGGGGCGGCCGAGCCCCGACCCCGCCCCTTTATAAGGAGAGGGAAGGGGGGATGGCATCCCGCACTCTTCTTTCATCTATCTCTTCCTGCTTCTGCTTCTTCCTTTTACCCGCCATGGAGAAGGGGAATCCCGGTCCCTTGACGGCGGCGGCGAGGGTCGCCGCTCGACAGCGCGTCCCTCCTCCTCCTGAGCCCGCGGTGGTGGAGCCGGCCGCGAGGGGAAGGGGGAGGGGGCGAGGCCATGGGCGAGGCCGTGGCAGAGGTCGTGGTGCTCGGGGAAGAGGAGGACGGGGTGGCGCGCTGGCCTCGCCCCGCCAACGATGCCTTTCCCGACATAGGGCCATGTTGGAGACCAGCCCCGCGAGTTCTTCATCAGGCTGCGCCGGCCTCCGCATCGCCGTCTTCGTCTTCCCGCCCCGTTTGCTCGGGAGATGGAGCGTGACCCGCCCCAGACCCTCAGGTTGCACATGAGGGGCTGCGGGAATGGGGGCACGCGGGTCGACGTCGACTTCTCGGCTCCTCGGGTCATGTACCGCCGCCATGGATGGAAGACGTTCGCTCGCATCCACAGCACAACGGCGGGGCTCGTCCTCTACTTCAAATTAATGGAGGACGGGTTGCTCTCCGTCAAGGTCTTCGGAGATTTTGGAACTGGCCTGAAGTGTTGCGTGGAGAGCTCCTCCGATGGAGACTCCGATGATGGAAGCTCTTCCTCGAGCGAAAGTGACGAGGAGGACAGCAGGGCAGATGACTGGGACGAGTCCGACTAGGCGTCGGACACCCCGCGCCTGGGCGGGTGCGGCAGCAGCAGCATCTGCACTTGGCCGCTCCTCCGGCGAAGTTTTGCCGGGGGAGGGGCCAGCTCCTTGAACTTCTCGGGGCTGTCTCCTTGGGCGGCTGGCGTCGGGAGGCTGTGGAAGAGGAAGAGGGCGGGCGGCAAGGCCGTCAAGTCGGAGTACAAGGACACCGACGCCTTCGTCGCGTGTTTGGCGACCTGCCGCCTTATCTTCCAGCTCCTTTCCCGGCACCGTCATCACCAGCCCGCCCTTGGGCAGCCACCGAGGTGATCTCTTGGTGCTTTCTGCTGCTCGTAGTTTGCCTAGGCGCTCGTTTTGCCCTCTCGCCTTCTTGACCTGCCTCCTGACGAGAGCGACAAGAAAGGGATTACGGGCACCTTATCTCTTTTTAGTTTGTAAGCCTTTGGGCCTTCGTTAAATTTAGAATTTGTAATCCCCTTGCTCATGTTTTTCATTTCGTATGAACTGTACCTATACGGGATGTTTTTAATGAAAAAGGGGTGTTTGCCGGGGTTTTCGTTCGTGGGTGGAACCCGCAACAAGGAGCGAATCCTTGTTACTATTTAAGATAAACGTTTTCCGCCCGGCAACAGGCCTTGCCATCCCCCCACTTCGCTCGACCATTCTCGCGCCCTTGGCGGAGGCAGGGATGAAGCGGGCTTAGCCTCATCATTCTATTTCCTTGTCGCCGTGACTACGACCAAATCCGGGCCTAGGAGATAATCCTTGGGTATAGAAAAGGGGAGCACGGTGGCCTAGAAATAAAACGAGGTTTCACATATCCCAGTTCCATATCGAAATGCATGACCCAGGAGAAAAGACTTAGCTGGATCTACAGCCCCCGGCAACCTCATCTTGCCGCGGTTGGATCCTTGTACTTGCAGCCCCCGGCAACTTTGGTTTGCCGGGGTTGGGACGCCGGTCCGTGCCCTTCCTTCCAAGTAGCTCAGCAAAAGTGCTCATGTGCCCTGCGAACCAAAAGAGGACAGAAAAGAACAAAGAGACATGCACTGGACCTCTAGGCTAGGGGTTAGTCGCCGCTACGCACTATCAACCCTAGCCAAGGAAGAGACTCGACCTAGCATGCATGCTATAACTTAGGGCGCCAGCGCTTCATTTATTTATGCTTAGGGTCTGCGCCTGGCTTTGTACAAAGGGTTACATGCCTTGCCAGGAAAGCTTGTACAAAAGGTGGCTTGCCGGGAGGCTCGGCAGGCCACGCCTTATGGGTAAAACTTGCGAAGATGCTCGATGTTCCAGGAGTTGCTCACTGGGACAGCATCTCCGATAAGGGCCTTCCCACTTCGGTGTCAACTTGTTGGAATTCTTGGCCGACTGAACACACCGAAGAACAAGGTTGCCTTCCTCAAAGCTTCGGGCATGAACCATGCGGCTATGGTAGCGGCGCAAGGCTTGCTGGTAGCGTGGTGCTTTCACAGCCGCCCGAAGACAATCTTCCTCAAGGAGCGTTGCGTCGTCTTGCCGCAACTGCTCTTGCTCAAGCTCGTCATAAGCGAGCACTCGAGGTGACCCGTATATGAGTTCCGTGGGGAGAACTGCCTCCGCCCCGTATACTAGGGCGAAGGGTGTCTGGCCGGTGGCTCGATTTGGCATCGTCCTGATCGACCAAAGAACCGCCGGAAATTCATCAATGCAGCGCCTTCCGCTCTTGTGCAGCTTGTCAAAAGTCTTTGTCCTCAAGCCCCGCAACACTTCAGCATTTGCCCTCTCCGCTTGGCCGTTGCTCCGTGGGTGTGCCACGGAAGCAAAACAGACCTTGCTGCCGAGGTCTTGAATATACTGCATGAAGCTGTGGCTTGTGAACTGTGTGCCATTGTTGGTGATGACTCAGTTTGGCACACCAAAATGGCAGACTAGTCCCTTGAAGAACTTGACGGCTGACTGTGTTGTCACCTTCCTTACTGGTTCCACCTCGGGCCACTTCGTGAACTTGTCGATTGCAACGTACAAGTACTCGAAGCCCCCAACCGCACGGGCAAAGGGGCCCAGTATGTCGAGCCCCCAGACCGAGAATGGCCGGGCGAGAGGGATCGTTTGAAGGGCTTGAGCTGGTTGATGAAGCTTCTTTGAATGGAACTGCCACGCTTCACACTTGGTTACTGGTGTTGTTGCATCCTGAAGGGCAGTGGGCCAGAAGAAAGCTTGCCGGAATGCCTTGCCGGCAAGGGCCCTCAACCCTGTGTGGGAGCCACATATGCCTCCATGTATCTCTACCAACAGCTCCAGTCCTTCCTCCCGGGGGATGCACTTCAATTTCACACCGTTCGGTCTCTTTCTGTATAGGACGTCCTCGACGAACTGGTACAAGGCGGACCGGCGGGCTACTTTCTCCGCTTCTTCCTGTTCCTCAGGAAGTTCCCCTGTCTGGAGGAATCGGACGGTATGCTGCGCCCACGCCGGAGCCTGGGGCTCGACGGCAAGGACCAAAGGCATTTCCTCTGCCATGGGAGCGGCTGTCTCTACGGCCAGGGCTTGATGCCCTACCGGAGTCAGCTGCTCCTTGGCAGGCTCAGGGTCCACGACAACATCCTTGCCGGCAGCCCCAGGGGGCTCGGCGGGAAAGTACTTGCCGGGGCCTGATTTCCTCCGCTTGTTCTGCTCCGTTGATGGTTCGACGGATGGCTGAGTTAACCGGAGCAAAAAGGTACCTGGTTCCACAGGTAGCTTGAATGCAGCACGCTTTGATAGGTAATCGGCGATGTCGTTCTCCGCTCGGGGGACGTGCTCCGCTTGGATACCGTCAAAGCGCTCCTCCAGCTTCCTCACCTCATCTACGTAGGCCTCCATCAATGGGCTCTGGTAATCCTTGTTGACATGTCTGACAACAAGCTGCAAGTCACCCCTGACGATGAGCTTCTTAACCCCGAGGTCTGCCGCGATCCTGAGACCAGCAAGTAGCCCCTCGTACTCAGCAGTGTTGTTGGTGGACATCTCCCTGGGAAAGTGCATCTGGATCACATACTTGATGTGCTCTCCGGTGGGTGCGACGAGCAGCACACCAGCACCGGCGCCTTGCAGCGAGAAAGCTCCGTCAAAGTACATAATCCAGTTGCAAACTGTTTCCTTGCCGGGGAGAGCGGTCTCCTGGATTTCTTCATTAGGCGTCGAGGTCCATTCTGCAATGAACTCTGCCAAGACCCTGCTCTGGATCGTCGATGTACTTTCAAATCTTAGACCAAAGCTTGACAACTCCAAGGCCCACTCCACAATCCTTCCGGTTGCGTCTGGGTTGTGCAGTATCCGTTGCAGCGGGAGGCGGGTGACGACAGTGATCTCGTGGGCTTGGAAGTAATGACGCAGCTTCCTCGAGGCCATAAGGAGGCCGAAGAGCAATTTCTGCACACCGGAATATCTTGATCTAGCCCCCTGCAAGAGGGAGCTGACAAAGTAAAAAGGGTGCTGCATCATCTTCTTCTTCTGCACCACTCCATTTGATGGCGCGGGCTCCGTCCCGATGGCGTCAGACTCTGCCGGGGGCCTTGCCTTGCCAGCACTAGTCCCTGCCGGGGGAGTCTCTGACTCTCCGTCTGTTGGTCTTGCCGATGCCACGACCTCTTCGTTGACCTCCCTCTGCGCTACTAACGCGGCACTGACCACTTGATTCGTCACCGCTAAATACAGCAGCAACAGCTCTTGTGGTTTAGGCGCGACTAGTATCGGTGTAGAGGAAAGGTATCTCTTCAGGTCTTGCAACGCTGCTTCGGCCTCTGGGGTCCATTCCATAGGGCCTGCCTTCTTCAGGATTTTGAAAAAAGGGAGGGCGCGCTTAGCAGACTTGGAGATGAATCGGCTCATGGAGGCAACGCAGCCAGTTAGCCGATGCACATCCTTGATCCGCTTGGGCGCCCCAATCTGCTCGATAGCCTTGATCTTGTCTGGGTTTGCCTTGATCCCACGCTGCGACACAAAGAACCCGAGAATTTTGCCGGATGGAACGCCGAAGACACACTTCTCAGGGTTCAGCTTGAGGTTGATCTTGCGCAGGTTGGCAAACGTCTCTTCTAAGTCTTGCACAAGAGTTGCCCTGTCCTTGGTTTTGACCACTATGTCATCCATATACGCTTCCATATTTCTATGTAGCTGGGGTTCAAAACCAATTTGGACTGCTCTTGCGAATGTCGAACCAGCACTCTTTAACCCGAAGGGCATCCGTAAAAAGCAGTACATACCACATGGGGTGATGAATGCCGTCTTTTCTTCGTCTTCTCTCATCATGAAGATCTGGTGGTAGCCCGAGTAGGCATCGAGGAATGATAGCAGATCACACCCGGCTGTGGAGTCAACAATCTGGTCGATGCGCGGCAACGGGAAGGGGTCCTTAGGACAAGCCTTATTGATATCTGTGTAGTCAATACACAGCCTCCACTTCCTGTTTGCCTTGCGCACAACCACCGGATTGGCCAACCCGTTGGATGGAGCACCCCTCTCACCAAACCTGCTGCTTCCAGTTTCCTGATCTCCTCTGTGATGAACTCCTGTCGTTCCAAAGCCTGCTTCCTGACCTTCTGCTTGACGGGCCATGCATGAGGACACATAACAAGATGGTGCTCAATCACCTCCCTGGGAACGTCGGGGATGTCGGATGCTTGCCATGCAAACACATCGACATTCGCCCGCAGGAAGGCAACAAGCGCGCTTTCCTATTTGCTGTCAAGGGTGGAGCTTATGGTGAAAGCCCCTCCCATGCCATCCTCCTTGACGGGCACCCTCTTGGTCTCTGGTGGCGTAGCTCTGGATTTCTCGCTCTTGCCGGTGGAGCTCTCTGGCACGTCCTCGACGGTAGCACAACACTACGAAGATGTGCGCTTGCCGGAGTGGGTGCGAGAGGTCTTGCCGGTCTTCTTCTTCCTTCCCGGTGCTTCAGCGGCAGGAGCAAGTGCCTTGGCGGCAGCTGCTGCAACTGCTTCCCGGTAGAGTAGGTCAGCGCAGATCAGCGCGTCCTTCTTGTCGGAGGGGACTGGTCGAGCCTCTGGAGCGTTTGTCCGACTGTTGGCTCGACGAGCTGCCGGCCGTCCTCTGGAGTCTATGCACAACCCCAAAAAGGTCAACCGGCTTCACGCCTTTCTTCCTCGTCTACGGTGCTGAAACCGTCATCCCGACAGACATACAATTTGACTCCCCCCGGGTCACCATGTACACCGAGGAGGAGGCAAAGGAAGCATGAGAAGATGGCGTCGATCTGCTGGAAGAGGGCCGGTTGTTGGCACTCAGTCGGTCAACCATCTACCAGCAGAGCCTATGTCGATACTACAATTGGAAGGTCAAGCCAAGATCCTTCCAAGAGGGAGACCTTGTGCTCCGGCTAATCCAGCGAACAGCCGGCGAGCACAAGCTCTCGGCACCTTGGGAAGGCCCCATCATCATCAGCAAGGTGTTGGGCAATGACTCCTACTACCTGATCGATGCTCAGAAGCCTCGAGCACGCAAAAGAGACAACTCCGGCAAAGAGACAGAGCGGCCATGGAATGCAAATCTCCTTTGAAGGTTTTACAGTTGATGCAGTATGTACCACGCCAACTTTTGTATTAAGTATGAAGACTCCGAGTCCCCCGAGAAGAGCTCGGGGACTGCCCTCTTTTATCTATATGATAAGTATTATGCCTATGAATGTGTTATTTCATTTGTCCGCCTGGCACCGGGTTCGACCAGTCGACCCAGGGACTTGCCGCCTTGTATTATGTAATGCTTCCTGCAGCCGGACAAGTAATGTCTTGGCACTTAAGACTTCTCCTGCCAGAAGCCGCAGCTCGCAGAGCGACTGTCTGGTGGGCAGGAGTTAAGGCAGAAAGGGTGTCCGCGCGAAAAATGGCTAAGGACCCAAAGCATGCACATAGTTCAAGCCGGCTTCCAGCTTCACCGACCGGCTGCTGAGCAGCCGGCCGGCCGGCTTCTACTTAACTTGCTAAAAAACTCTAATCGGCTAAGTACTTACCCTCCCAAAGCGGCCAAGTACTGGACCCAGCCGCAGTCCGCAGAGCGGCTGTTTGGCTGGCCAGACGGCAGCCCAGGGAGGGCGGCAAAGGAAAAAAAGCCAAGGAGCAGAAAGCATGGGAAGATAGAACTCGGCAAGCATATTTAGATATCAAAAGGCCCTTGGCCAACATTCAACAGAAGTTCGAAATACACCCCGCGGGTGGAATTGTGCGAAGTTAAGAAAGTTTGTCGAGACTGATAAGCAGGTAAAAACAAAACATAAATTGGCAGCCTAGGGAGCAGCAGACGGGTTTGGCGGAACGGTGGAGTCGGTGGTGCCGGTTGGTGGAGCGGCCGGCTGGTCAGTCTCCACTTGGTCGCCTTCAGCAGCAGTCGGCTCGCTCGGGCGTGGCTCGTTGCTAGAGGCGCGGTCGAGCTGAGGCTGACCGTCCGCTTCAACCTCTGGCGCTTCATCTTCACTTTCCTCGTCCTCCTCGTCTTCTCCCTCGTCGCTGGAGTCGATCACTTCGGCGGAGTCCTCGCCATCCTCCGGGTTCAGCCCGAACCACTCTGGTGGCGCCTCGGCGCCATTCTCAGTCAGCTCCGGGATGAAGATGCTGGTGTTGGTGTACTCGGCAATCGCCGCCGCCCGCTTGATGAGATCACGCTCCACCGCCACCAGCTCCTCCCGGGCCTCCTGTCAAAACATGGTCAACTAGGCTAGATCTAGCCCAGGGTACCACGCCTTGACAAACTCCAAGGCCTGGCATGCTCCAGCTCGGGCCGAGGAGCCCTTCCAGGCCTCAAGACGGCCGGACGCTACCTCCAGCCAGTCGGCTGTCCTACTGGGAGTACACGGAGCCGGCATGTCTGGCCACAGGGCGGAGATGACCTGCGCCCTGACGCGCTGAAGACAGCGCAGCATCTGATGAGCCGGCCGAAGGCGGGCCTGGATGCCGAGAAGCTGTTCGCTGAGGGTTCGGGGGGCGTTGGCAGCAATCTGCACACCTTCCGCCCTCCGCCCTTCGCGGTCAGCCTCAATGGCATGATTGGCGGCGCCAGAGTGACCGGGGAAGAAGTCTGCTCAAATAGAATGCAAAAGAGCCAGAAGTCAGAGGCTAGAAGCAGGCCCGATCAGCTGCCGGCAGCCCAAAGAAAGAAGAAAGAAGGAAGCTTACCATCAACCATGTCTTCAATTTCGCCGAAGCCGGCAGTCAGCAACGCCTCCTTGTCGGTCCAGGCGGAGCGTTCGGTCTCGAATTCGGCAAGGAGATTGGACTCCTTGACCTCCGCCTCCTTCTAGGCCTTCTTGAGAAGCTCCGTCTGCTCCGTCAGCTGCTTGACCAGCCGGTCACGCTCCTGGGCCAGCTCGTTGCACTCCGCCTCCTTGGCGCGCAACAAGGTATTGGCTTTGCCCAGCTGCTGCTGCAAAGTAGCATTGGCCTCTACAAGAACAAAGAAGAAAAAGATGTCAGCAACCAACAGAGAAGAAGTACAGTTGTCGGGGAGATCCGGCCCGACTGCTCAGCAGTCGGCCCGAATCTCGGGGACTACAGCCGAGGGCGCGCTATCGCTCCCCCGCGGAGAAGAAGGTTATCGATATCAACAAAGAGAAAGAACAGTTGCCGGGGAGATCCGGCCCGACTGCTCAGCAGTCGGCCCGAATCTCGGGGACTACAGCCCGCGGGTGCGCTAGCGCGCCCCCGCAGAGAAAGAAAACAAAGACTTACTCCGGCTTTCCGACAAGTCGGCTGTCCGTTGATTCAACTCCTCGACTTTGGAGTTGAAGGCGGCCGCGCGAAGGTTGTGATAGTCCTATAATGAAGATAGCATATGAGGTTAGCACTTGGAGCTTGTCAGTTAAAGTTCCGAGCCGCCTGCTCAGCAGCCGGCCCGAAACTCAGGGACTACACCCAGTGGGTGCGCTGGCGCGCCCCCACAGAGGAGTACAAGAATCAGAAATAAAGAAGTAAGATTGCTGCCACATCTTGACTGACTGTGGCAGCTTGATGGCGGGGAAGGCGTTCTTCGGCGACGGCCGGTGCACCGCAACGAAGGCACCACACTGGGCCGCCTTCTCCTTGACAGAGGTGCCCAGTTTTGTTTAAAAGAATGCTCCCCACAACTCGATGGTGGGGAGGATGCCGAGGTAGCCTTCGCACATTGTGACGAAGGCGGACAGAAGCATCACCGTGTTGGGCCTGATGTGATGCGGTTGGAGATGATAGAACTCGAGAAACGAGCGGAGGAAGCCGCTCGCCGGCAGGCCGAAGCCGCGGATGAAGTGCGAGCAGAAGACGACCCACTCGCCCTCCCCCGGCACCGGCGAAATCTCCCCCGCAGGAGGCACGCGCGCCTTCATGTAGCCCGCGTCGGGAAGGCGCCGCATGTCGCGGAGGAAGGCGATGTGGTCTTTGTTGACGTTCGACCCATCCCAATCTCCTCCCCGCTCGCGCGCCATGGAGAGCTCGACGAGGCAAATGGCGCGGCGGGGGAGCTGAGAACTGGTGCGGGGCCAAGAGGGCTTGGGGCGGAAGAGCTCGACGGAAACGAGCAGCGGTGGCACTCCGGCGTGGCTCGGGGGCGCGGCGGTGAGAGGAGGAAGAAGGAGACGAGAATGGGACAGGAGGGCGCGCGTGCTCCGCCGCCTCCCCTCCTCCCCCTACTTATAGCTGGTAGGCTATGAAGACGAGGGGGCGGGGCGTGGGATCGTGGGATTAACTGTGCCCACGACCCCACGTCCCCACTTTATCGCGTGAGTTACTGAGCGTAGTAACTCCGCGGAGAAGCTCAACCGGCCGCCTCGACTACAGCGGATCCGCTCGCGTGCCGAGGCCCGGTAGTGGCGGGCCCAGCCTGCTGTCGCGTCCCATCGCGCGCGTGGGCTAGCAGGCTGGCCCGGCTGGCCGACGCCATGTGGCATGCCCACGACGGGCGGCGGGCCTGGAGATTTAGCTAGTACGCCACCTAGTTCCCGCCGTTGCGTTCGAAGTTTCGGACAAATCCGACTGGACGTGGCCGACTCCCGCTTCCGTCCAGAGCACCCGAAGAAGGAAACTGTTGAGGCTCATCGGCTCCTCAGCCGCGGCGCCTCACCAGCTTCGGGGACTGCTGTCAGAGTAATGGGCCACGGGTAGCCTAACCCGAGTCCCTGAACCTTTCAAGATATCGGGGCCGGCTGCGCCCCTTAGAACATCAAGATGAAGCACCGCCTTCTAATGGCCGGCTGCCACAAGGCGGCTAAGCTCCAGAAGGCGGCACCAAGACGGGCCGACTCCTTGCAGGCGGCCTCTAGAGAGGCCGGCTCCTGGCGGGCGGCCCACGGCGCCCTCAGGGTCTGCGGCCCCATTAAGAAGACAAGACGGGGTGAGGCTACTGTGTCGCCCATCATCGCCGTATCCAGGGCCGGGCGTAGCCACAGTGCTCCGTACGGGAGGAGATCTCTGCCCGGCGCGGCACTGTTGCCACTCCACCCCTGACATCACTGCTGGAAGGCGGAGCCCTGTTCCCACGACGGCCTGTCGGTACGGCCTGCAGGCGGTGGGCCCTACCAGGCAGCGAGAGCCCGGAAGACGGCGGAGGCCTGACCAGTCGGACCTGAGGGGGCCAGCTTCCAGCAGGCGGCACGTTCCTCCCTCGGGGCCCGTGCACCATTAACCAGACAAGACACGGTGTGGCTACAGTGATCTCCCACCAGGCGGCGGGACTGTAGCCACGCTCCCCTGACCAAGCATGCGTCATTAGCATCGCGGCTACAGTAATCAGCAGCCGGCAAGACCCGCGAGTGGCGGGAGCGGCCTATCGGCTCCGTACTAGACCAGCCGGCGGGGCCACCAGGTGGCGGGCCCTAGTTGCCGGTGGAGAAGCCGGCGACCAGAGACACTGACAGCCGGGTCCTACAGTCGGCCAGATTACCAATGTACCCCTGGGGGGTAGGCCTATATAAACCCCCCAGGGCACCCATGCAAAGGGTTCCCAACCTGTTAGAACTAGACTCATACCTAGAGGAAGGAGAGAGTGTGCCTGCCTTCTTCTACCTCTAGCATACAGCTCGAGGAGCACCCTTGTACTCACTAGTGCCTTAGTGATTTTTCGGAGACCCCGCAGAGTAGGACTAGGGGTGTTATCTCCTAGGAGAGCCCCGAACCTGGGTAAAGTGCACCGGCGTTTGTGTCTACACCTCATCCCGCTTCTAGGCGCCGGCGACGTTCTACTCGCTCCCACCATGATAAGCCATCAATTGGCATATGTCGCACCCTACCCCAGACATCTATGGCGGCTCTCACGGCACTCATGACCCGTTTTTGCGCAGGCGAGGATAGTTGGCTGGCACGTAGCAATAACAACGCAAGCGACGCCGGCACCTCTGAAGCCAGAAATATCAATGGCAAGCCCCGACGCAACAGGCACAAGCCTCGAAACAAAAGTGAGAACACCGATGATACGTCGGTCAATGCTGGATCCAGTTGCTCTAAATCCGGTCAGCGGAAGAAGCCGTTCAAAAAGAACAATTCGGGCTCATCCAGCCTAGACCGCATACTCGATCGTCCATGCCAGATCCATGGCACCCCAGACAAACCAACCAATCAGAGCAACAGAAATTGTTGGGTTTTTAAACAAGCCGGCAAGTTAAATGCCGAGAATAAGAAGAAGGGATCGCAAAGCGAGGACGATGACGAGGAGCCCCGGCCATCGAACACAGGGGGACAAAAGAAGTTTCCCCCTCAGGTCAAAACGGTGAACATGATATACACCACCCACATCCCCAAGAGGGAGCGCAAGCGCGCACTCAGGGACGTCAATGTGATAGAGCCAGTCGCCCCAAAATTTAATCCATGGTCGTCAAGCCCGATCACCTTCGATCGTCGGGATCATCCGACCAGTATTCGTCACGGCGGTTCAGCCGCACTGGTCCTTGACCCAATAATTGATGGATTCCACCTGACGTGAGTCCTCATGGACGGTGGCAGCAGCCTCAACCTGCTCTATCAGGATACAGTGCGCAAAATGGGCATTAACTCATCACGGATCAAGCCCACAAAGACTACCTTCGAAGGAGTCATACCTGGTGTAGAGGCCCACTGTACGGGCTCAATCACACTAGAGGTTGTCTTCGGATCTCCGGACAACTTCCGAAGCGAAGAGTTAATCTTCGATATCGTCCCCTTTCGCAGCAGCTATCACGCACTGCTTGGACGAACCGCATTCGCTTCATTCAACGCGGTGCCACACTATGCCTATCTTAGGCTCAAGATGCCCGGACCACATGGCGTCATAACAGTTAATGGAAACACGGAACGCTCCCTCCGTACCGAGGAACACACCGTTGCCTTAGCAGCAAAAGTACAGAGCGGCGTCTTCAAGCAGAACCTTAATTCGGCGGCCGAGCTCCCGGACACCGTCAAGAGAGTCTGGACTATTCTGCAGCAGGACAGCTCAGCTCGTCAAGAGCTTGACTAGCAATTCGGCCTCCGTCCCAGTCCCGACCAAGTGGCGGCAATCGTACCGCGCGTACATAACTACGCACTCAAAATACCATGGGCATGGATGGAGGCATAACTAGCTTGTGATCCACAATACGGCTCGACCATCCCCGTACACACGTACTTTCACTTTTTCTTCTTCCTCCTTTTCAGGTTTCTTTTCCACAGGCCTTCCCTGACGGCCAGACCATCGGTCCTTTCGAAGGATAAATACACCAAGATGGTAAGAAGCATGGATGTACTGGGGAATTTTTAGGTGGTCTCTTTAATGATCCATTTACCTGTTTTTAGGACCCACACGCAGCTCTCCCTTGGTTAAGGCATATTAAATAGCCTTCTGCTTATTGCACTACTTGTATAAATGCGCCTTGATGCACTAATGAAATTATAATGGAAACAGTTTGCGGCCCAAATTCTGCGGCTCTAGCTTACTACACTTTCTTCTGTCTTCCTTTTTCTTTTCTGATAACCTTATCAAATAGCACCTGTACAATTTGGTACGTTTTTATCTGCCAGGGGCTTCATAGCACCCCGTAATACGGCAACAAAGTCCGAACACTTTTTACAGTATAGTTCGGCACCCCGAATTTAGCATTATATGCATTGGCTCCGAATCATGTCTTTGGTCAATTGTTGGGTTGCCTGGCTCCTGTGCTTGCTACCTTACGTTGTGCTATATCGGCTAGGGTAGTAAAGGGAGAACTACTGCGATTGTGCCCTGGTTTACCCGGATGAGCACCTCAGTAGAGAAAGCCGAAAACTGACTGTCATGATGTGGCGAGAGCCGGTCAGCTCTTCGGAGGTTTCAAATCTTTAGCGATTTTTTCCACATTACGCGAGGGATTGGTACTTACCGGATCAGGTGTTTACAGCACCCCAGTTTGGATACTAGGGGCTGCGCCTAAATTTTCATTGTCAAACTCCTATGGCTGAGTGAGGGCGATAAAGCCACATAGTCCGATTGCCGAGTTCGTTGTGCTAAACACCTCCTTCAAGGACCAAACAATTGGATCAAGAGTGTTTACATTCCATCCCGAACACCCCCATACTATCTACGTGGGGGCTGAAGCCGACGACTGGCCAATTCTCAGAATTTCATAAACACGGCCGCACAGGAGGTAAAATATTAAACAAACATTTATCTTACATAAATTAACTTGTTCCATAATACAGGGCAAGATAGTACAAATGTACTCATTCAAAGATTACATCTTTGGCGCACTGCGCCGCCACAATGCAGGACCCCTCCAGGACATTGTCAAAATATAGTTCGGGCGTGCGGTGCTCCTTGCCCTCGGGCGGACCCTCGGTCGCGAGCTTGACGGTGTTCATCTTCGCCCACTGCACCTTGACGTGGGCGAAGGCCATCCGCGCACCCTCGATGCAGACCGACCGCTTGTAACGTCAAGCCGGGGGCAGGCATTGACCAGCCGCTTCGCGAGCCCGAAGTAGCTGCTGGTTATAGCTTCGGCAGGCCACAGCCGGATTATTAAATCCTTCATGGCTAGTTCGGCCACCCTATGCAGCTCGACCAGCTGTTTTAGTTGGTCACGAAAGGGCACCAGATGTTCTGGCGCAAGGTATTGCGACCAGAATAGCTTCTCCATTGAGCTCCCCTCTTCGGCTCAGAAGAATTCCGCAGCGTCAGATACACTGCACGGCAGATCCACAAACGCCCGTGGAGAAGTCCAAATCCGAGTCAATCAGAGATACCTCTTCTTCACATACTTGGTTTCCATAATAAAAGCCTTACCCGCGGCGATTTTCTTGGCTTGTTGGATCTCCTGGAGGGCGCTTTGGGCTTCGGCCCGGGCCTCTTGTGCGCTTTGGCGAGCCTTGGCGAGTTCGATCTCTTGAGCCGAAATATCGCGTTCCAAGGACTCGCACTTCTTCACGGCATCCTGGAGTTCCTGCTGGACCTCATCAAGCCTGACCTTGTGCTTCTCACGAGTGGCTTGTTCCTTGGCAGCTTTCTCCTTGGCCTCGGCCAACGCCTTTTTAAGGACCTCGACCTCGGTCGCCGCGCATACACATATCATGGCACTAAGGTCAATACACATTATTTATTCTTTCCGAATACACATCAAGTCATTACATACCTTGCTTGTCTTCTAGCTGCTTCCTCTCTTGGCCGAGCTCCTCCTCGGCCCGCTCCAGTCTCTGCTTTACTCCGGGGACTTCGGCAGTGTGTGAGGTCGCAGCCAGCAACAACGCCTGCTTATTAATATAAGACATATTTAGCTAGTTTCCTGCATAAATGAATTGATCCTCTGTCTGGCCTTTATTTCTGAACACCGGACAGTGTCTTAGGGGCTACTGTCTATATTGGGACTTACCTCAAAACCTGTCAGCAGGCTGCTGCAGGCTTCGGTTAGTCCGCTCTTGACGGACTGAACCCTCTCAATCACCGTACCCATAAGGATACCGTGTTCACCCACAATGGAAGCGCCTCGTAGCGCTTCCAGCAGATTATCTGGTGCCTCTGGTTGGACAGAGGTCACCGGCGGAATAGGCACACCCCCTTCTTTCTAAGGAGGTTGCTCGCCAGATTCCGGAGCCGTATAGGTCTCCGGAATCGTATTCGGCTGGGGGCCGAACTGAGCAAGGCCCCCATCCCCAGTCTCCATGGGGGTCTGCTCCCCCATATGTCCGGCGACTGAGGTTTTGCCCTCTGGCGCCGCCTTGACGACCTCCTGAACCTCTCCATGGCCGGGGAAGGTCCTTCGGGATAGCACCTCAGCGTCACCCTTGGCCTGGGGAGAGTGAGCCATCGGTGGTGACTCGCTGGCCATCGCCTTTGAATCCAGCGAACCTCCCGATGAGGATCGCATGGAGCTGTCGCGGGCCGGACTGCAATAGCATAATTTAACATATTAATACCATGAAGCGGAGAGGCCGGATACATGGACATATGCGGGTTTTTAGTACTTACGTTGCGGCCAGGGGCTTGTTTCGGGGGTGTCGCTCCGGGCTGCTGTCGACATCCCACTCGGAGTTATCCGAAAGGGGGCCCTTCCCCCTCTTGGGCGCGTCCGCCTCCAGATTTGTGGAGGCCGCCCTCTTCTTCCTCCCCCCATCAGGGGGAGAGTTGCTTTCTTCCTCCTCCTCGTCATTGTCTTCGGTGGCGGAGGAGTGATTCTTGTCTGCAGACGACACGTCCGAAGCTCCCTTGCGGCGGGGGCCACTACGGAGCCCCTTGGCCTTCTTCTCCGGCGCCTGATAGGGCGCTGGGACCAGCATCTTCGCCAGGAGCGAGATGGCTGGCTCCTCGGGCAGCGGAGCCAAACATTGAATCCGCTCCGCTTTCACTGTCCATACCTGAAAAAATAAAATAGTAAGGTTTAGATATCTTCCTTGAGCAAGCAAGTAGAGGATGCGCCTTGAGACATGAAAAACTCACTGCACTGGCAGGATGAGCAAGATCGTGCCCGCGGTCTGAGTCTATGGCCGGCGGCGTCTCATTGCCCTTGAAGAGCAACTTCCAGGCATCTTCGTGAGGGGTTCCGAAGAGCCTTTCCAAGGTTTGGTGCTTCTCCGGATCGAATTCCCATAAATGGCAGGTTCGGCTTTGGCATGGGAGGATCCGGCGAATTAGCATCACCTAGATCACGTGAACGAGCTTGATGTTTTTATCCACCATGCTTTGGATGCGCGTGTGCAACGCTATCAGTTTGTTCGACGAAGACCAATTTGGGCCCTTCTCTATCCAGGAGGTGAGCCGCATTGGAGCTCCGGACTTGAATTCGGAAGCCGCGGACCAGGTGGCATCGCGGGGCTCTGTGATATAGAACCACAGTTTCTGCAACTCCTTGACGGTCTCCACAAAAGTACCTTTGGGCCATGTGACATTGGGCAGCTTGCTCACCATGGCGCCTCCGCACTCCGCGTGCTGGCCATCCACCACCTTTGGCTTCACGTTGAAGATCTTGAGCCACGGTCCGAAGTGGGGTTGGATGCGAAGGAAGGCCTCACACACGACAATGAATGACGAGATGTTGAGGAAAGAGTTCGGGGCTAGATCATGGAAATCTAGCCCGTAATAGAACATAAGTCCGCGGACGAAAGGGTGGAGAGGATACCCTAACCCGCGGACGAAGTGGGGGATGAACACCACCCTCTCGTTGGGCTTCGGTGTGGGGACGATTTGCCCCTTGGCTGGAAGCCGGTGGGCGATTTCTTTCGCCAGATACCCGGCCTCCCGAAGCTTGGTGATGTCCTTCTCCTTAACGGAGGAGGCCATCCACTTGCCTTGCCCTCCAGATCCAGACATGGTTGAGTGCTTCCTTGAGGTGGAAAAGGTGAGGACTTGGGTGCTGGAGCTCAAGAATGGAAGGGCAGAGAAAGAGAGAAGGCGTGGGTGAAGAAAGGGAATCCTTATCTCTTTATAAAGGCAGTGAATATCAAGCGCCTCCCCACTCGCCTTAAAACTCGCCTGTTCCCAAGGGCTGTGTAAACGGCACGGTTAGATTACCCACGCCCGTATTGATGAGAGTCCCGCAATAAGGGGACATGATCTCTGCTTCGACAAGACGTGCCAATGAAAACCGCGTCTCGAAACATGGAACGGCAGATGAAAACCGTTCGAAATGATGACCAGGCAGACGTGACGTCACGTTACAAAAAGTTGTTAGCGGATTGGACTCATGCAAATTATACTCTCTGCGGTTGTGTGTGGTACTTGTGTTGCAGATCCGGACACGTTCGTTACATCCGAAGACCATCTTGGAGTATCCCGAAAGGGGAACCCGCCTTGCAATGCCGAAGACAATCTGCACGCCGGACACCTCGTCATTGAAGCCTGATTCAGGGGCTACTGAGGGAGTCTTGTACTAAGGGTCCTCGGGCGTCCGGCCTATTAGACATGGGCCGAACTAATGGGCCGTGAAGATACAAGACCGAAGACTCTCTCCCATGTCCGGATGGGACTCTCCTTGCCGTGGAAGGCAAGCTTGGCGTCCAATGTGAAGATTCCTTTCTTCGTAACCGATTTTGCACAACCCTAATCCCCTCCGATGTCTATATAAACCGGAGGGCTTAGTCCAGAATACTTATCATCGTAGTCATACGGGCTAGACTTCTAGGGTTTAGCCATTACGATCTCGTGGTAGATCAACTCTTGTAACACTTATATTCATCAAGATCAATCAAGTAGGAAGTAGCGTATTACCTCCATAGAGAGGGCCCGAACCTGGGTAAACATTGTGTCCCCTATCTCCTCTTACCATCGACCTTAGATGCACAATTCAGGACCCCCTACCCGAGATCCGCCGGTTTTGACACCGACACACACCCCCAGCAGCGTTCACGTCCTCGCTCGCCCCCGCATCCTCCGAGGCACCAGAGGCCGCGGGCAGCGGAGCCTTCGAGGTGGACGGATGGGCCGAAGGGCCCAACTTCTTCTTCTTAGGCGCCATGGTCGATGGCGTCGTCGAAGATGGAGATGGCGATGAAGATGACGCGCTACGTACGCTTTCAGATTCGCGCAAGCGCTCCCCCGGCCTGGCGCGCCAAAGATGTCGCGGGATATCAGCAGCCACCTATGGGATCGGGTGGTCCCTTGGTGGTTCGGCGGGGGGACGGCACGTTGCACCAAGAGCAGATCAGCGCATGGCAGCACAGCAGGAAGCACACGAGAAATATACCCAGGTTCAGGCCGCTGCAAGGCGTAAAACCCAACTCCTGCTTTGGTGGATTGATGGTGGAATGAGTTTGGTGACGCATAGTACACTTGCCCAGCAAGGTTTGCCTCAGGGCCGCAGCGTCTACGCGCGTATGGTGGCTTGGGGTTGTCAACTTTCTAACCTTCTGACCCCCCCTACGAGTGCCATGGGCCTCCTTTATAGATTAAGTGGTCACCACAGTGGCAAAGTGGTCATTATCCACTGATATGATAGCAAACAGTGCTATCATACCTAACTCTGCGGGCTGACAGGGTGCATTAAATGCTCTGCTTAGTGTCACATCACTGGTTGCCCGGCAAGGCCTGCCGGGTTATCTTGTCAGCTTCGCACCTACTCCCTTGACACGTCGCAGGATGGGTGTCATCTGTGGGTTTCTTCTGTAGGAAATGGCTGCCATGTGGCGAATGGCTGCCACTTAATCACCTTGCGGCTTGACACCGCAGTGATTGACGACTAAGTCGTGTTTGAGTGGTTGGCGGGGTGGTTACGCCCCAGGGAACCCCGACAGGTTCTGCCGGGGAGTTTTGGTTGCTTTGCTTCAGGTGGTGGCCTCGCCCCTTGCCGGGCTCGCCTGCCCGGCAAGGGAGGCCCTTCTCTTGCTGCTATCTTGCTCCTCTGGTTCGATCTTGGTCCCTCTGAGCTGCATGTTGGTTCTCCAAATCTCTTGGGTCTTCAATCCCTATCTTAAGCTGGTGCTTCAACCTTGATCTCGTGCCTGTGCACAGTTGGGCAACAGACCCAGGGTTTGTTGCACCGACATTGGAATTACAGAAGTATGATTTCAATTCAGATCTTTACAGACTATTCTGTTTTTGACAGATTCTGTTTTCGATGCATAGTTTGCTTGTTTTCTAGTTTCTATGGCTTATATTGCTTAATATAAATTGTAGAAATGATAGGGTAAAATTGGCATCATGTGGGAAAAATTATGAATCTTGTCTTGACAGTACCATAGTGAATGATTTGTTTTATTATACTAATGGAGCTTACGAGTTTTCTGTTGAGTTTTGTGTTGTGAAGTTTTCAAGTTTTGGGTAAAGTTTCGATGGAATATGGAATAAGGAGTGGCAAGAGCCTAAGCTTGGGGATGCCCCGGATGGCATCCCCTATTTCGTCTTCAATCCATTGGTAACCTTACCTGGAGCTATATTTTTATTCACCACATGATATGAGTTTTGCTTGGAGCGTCATTTTATTTTATTAGGATTTGCTTGCTGTTATTTAGAGTAATGTTTTGCATCTTTTAGTTCAATAAAAAGGTAAAGTATAGCCTTTACCATGCTTATTTTGCAAGTCCATATGTTGCTGTTTTAAAAACAGAAAGTTTGCTGTTATGTTTTGAATATTTGTGAATAGTCAGAACATGATAAAATCTTGAAATTTTTACACAATGAGTAACAACAAATTATCTACAGTGTGGTATTTTTCAGAATTTTTGGAGTTAGGGAAGTATGATTCTTCTTGCATTCTTTACTTAGACAGATTGCTGTTATGTTGCACTGTTTGCATATGTTTGCTTGTTTAATGATTCTATTTGAGGATAGGAGTATTATATATGCAGAGGCATTTAGTAGGCAATATCACATAATAATTTTAGTGATTTTCTACAGTAGAGAATGATAAGTTTTTTCATTGATTTATGCTAACCTATCTCACGAGTTCTTGTTGAGTTTTGTGTGGATGAAGCTTTTAAGATTTAGGGAAACCGTGATATAAAAGGAATTAAGGAGACACAAAAGCTCAAGCTTGGGGATGCCCAAGGCATCCCTAATTAATATTTCAAGAAGTCTCAAGCATCTAAGCTTGGGGATGCCCTGGTTGGCATCCCACCTTTCTTCTTCAACAATGATCGGTCAGTTTTGGTTGAATCTAAGTTTTTGCTTCTTCACATGATATGTGCTATCCTTGCAATGGCATTTTATTCTGTTTTGCGTTCATTTCGAATAAAGTACTTAAGATCTGAAATTTTATTTATGAGAGAGAGTCTTCACATAGCTAAATAATTATTTGACTACTCATTGTGCTTCACTTATATCTTTTTGGAGTAGTTTGTCATTTACTCTCGTGCTTCACTTATATATCCCATGAGTAAATGGTTGAATGAATTGAATATTATAAATCGAAATTTATATATGTTTCGTATGCTTATACCATGGGGAGTAGTGACTTCACATATCAGAAGTAGAGGTGGTAAATTCATTGGAAGTTAGCAAACATAGTATTGGTCACTCGAACAATTCATGAAAGAATATTGAAGGAAGAGAGGTTTCACATATAAATATAATATCTTGGACATCTTCTATGATTGTGATCCCCATTAATTATTTTCAAACTTGATCAAAATAGTTGAAGTTGGACAAGGAAGACAACTAAATGAGTTATGATTGGGTATATTTGTATAGAAGTTATATTGTTATGGATCCTCCAACATGTGGTGCTTGCTATTTAGAATCTTTTGCTAGCCTAAATTTCTGTACTAAGCGGGAACACTGCTTGTGCATCCAAATTCCTTGAACCAAGTTTCTTCCATGAGTATCCACCATATCTACCTATATGCGGTATTTACCTGCCGTTCCAAGTAAATTTGCATGTGCCAAACTCTAAACCTTCAAATAATAATCTGTTTTGTATGGCCAAATAGCTCATGATGCGACTAGGGGCTGTCAGTATCTTCCATGCTAGGTGGGTTATTCTCACGATGAGTGGACTCTGCTGATCATTCACGAGAAAATGGCTGGTAATTGGGATGCCCAGTCCTATGATCAAAAGATCAAAAACCAAATTCGCAAATATACTAAACAAAACTCCCCCAGGATTGTTGATAGTTGGATGGTACCCGTTGTTTCGGACCAGCTGTGGAATGTGATCGTTGGTGGAGGGGGAGTAAAATCTTTACCTTTCTGTTTGGGAACCGCCTATAATGTATCTAGTATGGAAGATATTGGGAACTCTTGGTTGTTACATTGACAATGAAAGCATACCTCTCAAAATTATTTTCATCGCTGTTATAAAAGCTTCGAGCTCTGGCACCTCTGCAAATCCCAGCTTCCCTCCGCGAAGATGAAAGCACAAGTGCTCCCTGGGTGGTTTTGGTAATTAATGTCAACATATCTCTTGTTGGACTAATGTTTTATCTAGTATATTTCAGATGAGTTCAACAGTGGAGTGGCGTGGACAAGAGGATTTGGAACCCCTTCAAGATGCTAAGGACAAAGGATTGGCTCAAGCTCAAAAGCTCACGACTCTAAATTTTCATTTTAGTGATCCAAGATCACATTGAGTCCTTAGGAAAGCCAATACTATTAAAAGGGGATGAGGTGTTGCTTAATGGCTTGCTTGCTCAAAGTGCTTAGTGATATGCTCCAAAGCCCTCAACCACTTTCTCATATCCACATATGTCCCAAACCAAAAGTCAAACTCGGCCCTACCGATTTGATCTATCCGGCGCCACCGAGTTCACTTGGCATAGCCACTGCCAGAAACCCTAATCAATTCGGTCTCACCGATGGGATCCCGGTCTCACCGAGATGGGCTTGCAAACTCTCTGGTGCCTGTTGCATTTATTTCGGTCTCACCGAGTTTGCTTGACCAACTCTCTGGTTAGCTCTTTACCAAAATCGGTCCCACCGAGTTTGTGTAATTGGTCAAACCGAGATGAGGTTTTACCCTAACCCTAGCACATCGGTCCCACCGAGTTGATAATATCGGTCCCACCAAAATGCCTAACGGTCACATTATGAACTGAATCGATCTGACCGAGTTTTCTGATTCGGTCCCACCGAGTTTGGTGAATTGTGTGTAACGGTTAGATTTTGTGTGGAGGCTATATATACCCCTCCACCCTTCCTTCATTCATGAGGAAAGCCATCAGAACATGCCTACACTTCCAGCATACACTTTCTGAGAGAGAACCACCTACTCATGTGTTGAGGTCAAGATATTCCATTCCAACCATACAAATCTTGATCTCTAGCCTTCCCCAAGTTGCTTTCCACTCAAATCATCTTTCCACCAAATCCAAATCTGTGAGAGAGAGTTGAGTGTTGGGGAGACTATCATTAGAAGCACAAGAGCAAGGAGTTCATCATCAACACACCATCTATTACCTTTTGGAGAGTGGTGTCTCCTAGATTGGTTAGGTGTCACTTGGGAGCCTCCGTCAAGATTGTGGAGTTGAACCAAGGAGTTTGTATGGGCAAGGAGATCGTCTAATTCGTGAAGATCTACCCTAGTGAGGCAAGTCCTTCGTGGGTGATGGCCATGGTGGGATAGACAAGGTTGCTTCTTCGTGGACCCTTCGTGGGTGGAGCCCTCCGTGGACTCGCGCAACCGTTACCCTTCGTGGGTTGAAGTCTCCATCAACGTGGATGTACGATAGCACCACCTATCGGAACCACGGAAAAAAGCTTCGTATCTCCAATTGCGTTTGCATACTCCAATCCCATCCCTTTACATTCTTGCAACTTGCATGCTTTACTTTCCGCTGCTCATATACTCTTGTCATGCTTGCTTGATATGTATTGTGAATGTTTAAACTTTTGCTAAAACTCTACCTTAACTTGAAGAAAATAAAAACTGCAACTTTTCCTTGTTAAGAGTCTATTCACCCCCCTCTAGACACCTCTTCTCGATCCTTTCAGAAGGGCCTATCTTTTACTTTTGTGCAAGAGTTAGCAATATTCCTTCTCATTCCAACCTACTCTTTAGTTGGCGAGCATCATGTGATGGGAAAGATCTAAGCATATATGGCCATTCAAATATATTTGATCATGAATTATTATTGTTGACAATTATCTATATGATAAATAAGTTGGGAGGCGAAACATTAAGCCCTTATCTTTCTCTGTGTTTGATGGATGCTATTTGTTCTAAAAATATGCTTTGAGTGGTAGCAATCATGGAAGACTATATGATAGTTGAATATGTGAGATTTGCTATCTAAGCTCTTGCATAGACCCTTCCTAAAAATAAGATGAATTGCAATTGTTTGATGACTGAGAACATAGTTTGTTAGGTTTCAAGAAAGTTTATGATCTATGCTTTAACATGTGAATAGCTTGCTACTTGATCATAAGAAGCTTTATGGTATGAGCTAGTGTTATGATATATAATTATGCTAGAAAAAGTGATTGAAATTATCATTGATCAAACTTGTGCACTTGATAGCATTCCACATCAAAAATTCTGTTTTTTATCATTTACCTACTCGAGGACGAGCAGGAATTAAGTTTGAGGATGCTTGATACGTCTCCAACGTATCTATAATTTTTTTAATGATCCATGCTATTATATTATCTATCTTGGATGTTTTATATGCATTTATATATGCTATTTTATATGATTTTTGGGACTAACCTATTAACCTAGAGCCCAGTGCCAGTTCCTGTTTTTCCTTGTTTCTGAGCTTCACAGGAAAGGAATATCAAACGGAGTCCAATTGACCTGAAAATTTACGACGATGATTTTTGGTCCAACAGAAGCCCCTGAAGCAAAAAAGTTGGGCCAGAAGAGCCACGAGGCCACCACAAGGGTGGAGGGTGCGCCCTACCCCCTCGGGAGTGCCCTCCGACCTTGTGGGCCCCTCGTGGACTCCCCTGACTTGTTCTCGACGCCAAAACCTCTTATATATCCTAAAACCTCTAGAACAGAACCTAGATCGGGAGTTCCGCCGCCGCAAGCCTCTGTAGCCACCAAAAACCAATCGGGACCCTGTTCCGGCACCCTGCCGAAGGGGGAAATCATCACCGGTGTCCATCTTCATCTTCCCGGCGCTCTCCATGACAAGGAGGGAGTAGTTCACCCTCGGGGCTGAGGGTATGTACCAGTAGCTATGTGTTTGTTCTCTCTCTCGTGTTCTTGATTTGGCACGATCTTGATGTACCGCGAGCTTTGTTATTATAGTTGGATCTTATGATTCTTCTTCCCCTCTACCTTCTTGTAATTGATTGAGTTTTCCCTTTGAAGTTATCTTATCGGATTGAGTCTGTAAGGATTTGAGAACACTTGATGTATGCCTTGCATGTGCTTATCTGTGGTGACAATAGGATATTCACATGATCTACTTGATGTATGTTTTGGTGATCAACTTGCGGGTTCTGTGACCTTGTGAACTTATGCATAGGGGTTGGCACATGTTTTCGTCTTGACTCTCCGGTAGAAACTTTGGGGCACTCTTTGAAGTTCTTTGTGTTGGTTTGAATAGATGAATCTGAGATTGTGTGATGCATATCGTATAATCAAACCCGTGGATACTTGTGGTGACATTGGAGTATCTAGGTGACATTAGGGTTTTGATTGATGTGTGTCTTGTGATGTTATTTTAGTACGAACTCTAGGGCTGTTTGTGACACTTATAGGAATATCCCAATAGATCGATCAGAAAGAATAACTTTGAGGTGGTTTCGTACCCTACAATAATCTCTTCGTTTGTTCTTTGCTATTAGTGACTTTGGAGTGACTCTTTGTTGCACATTGAGGGATTGTTATATGATCTAACTATGTTATCATTGTTGAGAGAACTTGCACTAGTGAAAGTATGAACCCTAGGCCTTATTCCCTAGCATTGCAATACCATTTTCGCTCACTTTTACCACTTGCTACCTTGTTGTTTTTATATTTTCAGATTACAAAAACCTATATCTACCATCCATATTGCACTTGTATCACCATCTTTTCGCCGAACTAGTGCACCTATACAATTTACCATTGTATTGGGTGTGTTGGGGACACAAGAGACTCTTTGTTATTTGGTTGCAGGGTTGTTTGAGAGAGACCATCTTCATCCTACGCCTCCCACAGATTGATAAACCTTAGGTTATCCACTTGAGGGAAATTTTCTACTATCCTACAAAACTCTGTGCTTGGAGGCCCAACACGAGTCTACAAGAAGAAGGTTCACTACTAGGAAAAGGGCAATAGATAATATGGACACTAATGGCGCACCATACATGCGGTGCGCCACTACTATATAGCAGTGGCGCACCGTGTGTTGGTGCGCCATTAGTGTGATAGACACTAATGGCGCACCACAACCATGGTGCGCCACTACTAACAATTTGCTTTTCCAAAAATACTAATGGCGCACCAGGGCACAGTGCGCCATTACTAGTTTTAACTAGTAATGGCGCACCAGTCACCCCGTGCGTCACTACTATCATTTTTTTGCAAAACTACTAATGGCGCACCGCCAGCTGGTGCGCCATTAGTAACCAGGGTTACTAATGGCGCATTTGTGGGTGGTGCACCATTAGTAACCTGGGACCAGCTAGATATTTTGGACAGCCACTTACACACTCACTTTCCCCACTTTATTCTCTCCACCTCCTCCTCCAAGCTTGTCTCGGCTGCCTCCTCCTCCTCACCATTTGCACCATAGATTCATCCAAATTAAGTGGTTAAATTACCTTTTTTTGATAGGTAAGTAAGGGGATAGCTTCCTTTATGTTGTAGATCTACTTTTTTCTCCCTCCAACAACGTGCACATGCACTTTTTATGGCCTAGCTAGATCTATGTATGTTTGTGGTGTTGCATATGTTTGTAGTGTTGCATATATGTTTGTGTTTGCAGGTACCGGTATTTGAAATGCGATAGTTGCCAATATTTTGCTGGAATGTTGATTCATTTCCGTTTCGGCGAGAATTTTGGCACTATGCATTCTTTTTGGTCCTATTTTTCGGCAAAGTCATGCCAAATCTTTTCTTGGTTCTAAAATATCGTTTTGCTCTACCCCGCAGGCGACCGTGGTCCGCACGATGACCGAAGGCATCATGAATAGGTTTTTGAGCTCCGCGAAGGCCGAGATGCTTCAAAAGAACGAGATGGAGATAAGATGTCCGTGTCGAAGATGCAAGCTGAGGAGCCTTATGGACCCGGATTCCGTACAGGTGCGGGACCACCTGCTCTTGCGTGGTTTCATGGATGGCTATCGGTGGCAAGGTGATGAAGATGATTATGAAGTCGTCCATGGGGGCCGGGCAAGAAATGAGGAAGGGCGGCAAGACAACTGCGGCGAGGGCGGGCGAGAAGACGAAGAATCTTCAGGACATGATCGCGAAGTAGATGCAGTACACAGTCATCATGTAGAAGATGCCGGACATGATGATGAGGAAGATGCCGGAGCAGACGAAGGGCGTGATCATGAAGATGAAGATGCCGGAGCAGACGACGATGGACCATCGATGGGCTGGGTGCAGGACCCTCATATTCAAGAGCTGCTTCTCAAGCAGACGGATAACGCAAGAGCTGCCGCTCGAGAGAAAGCCAAGCTGGATCAACTGGAGATAGACGCGGTGACTCCATTGTATGAAGGATGCAGGCCCGAGGAAACCCGCCTGAAAGTAATGCTCATGGCTCTGGAGATGAAGGTAAAACACAAAATGACCGACACATGCTTCGACGAGAACATGTCATTCTGGCACGAACGTCTTCCCAAGGGGAACAAGTGCCCGACCAGTTTCGAGGAGGCGAAGAAAATCGTGTGTCCTCTTAATTTACCGCACGTGAAATACCATGTGTGCATGAACAATTGCATCATTTATCGGGACGAGCACGTGGAGTCTACCATATGTCTGGTGTGCGGCGTCACTCGATACAAGAAGAGGAACCTCGAAAAGTGGTGTGGTACTTTCCGATCACTCCTCGTCTGCAGCGGTATTTCGCGGACCCTAAGGTAGCAAAGCTCCTGCGTTGGCACGCGGATAGGGAGGAGAAGAAGCGAGAAGATGACGCAAATGATCCGGAGATAAATAAAAAAGACAAGATGCTGAGTCACCCTAAGGATGGGAGCCAGTGGCAAGCGTTGAACTTCGAACACCCGGAATTTGGGAACGATCCAAGGAACATTGTGCTGGGCGCGAGCACCGATGGAGTCAATCCGTTTGGCAGCCAGAGAAGCACACATAGCACTTGGCATGTGTTTGTGTGGATGTACAACCTTCCCCCCTGGTTGTGCATGAAGAGGAAGTACATTCACATGAGTATGCTAATTGAAGGGCCGAAACAACCAGGGAACGACATCAATTTGTATCTGGGGCTGCTGAAAGAGATGCTAGACACGCTGTGGAAAACACCAGCCAATACGTGGGACGCCACAGAGAAAGAATATTTCCCTATGAGAGCCACACTGCTCACGACGGTGCAAGACTATCTCGGTTACGGATATGTCGCGAGGCAAGTGGTCCACGGATTTTCTGGATGCGTCAAGTGCATGGATGACACAACGTATCGCCAGCTAGATAGAGATCTCGGGTCTTCAAAAACCGTGTTCATGGGACATCGAAGGTGGCTTCGCGACGATGACTGATGGAGGAAACGCAAGGATCTGTTGGATGGTGAAACCGAAACCCGAAGACGCCCGCGTACAAGGAGCGGAGAGGAAATAGACGAGCTGTTGAAAAATTGGAAAGATTGCCCACTGCCGGGAAAGAAGCAAAAGGCGCCAGAGCCAGGAAAGAAGCGAAAGGCGCCAGAGCCGCTGCTGAAGGTATGGAAATTGAGGTCTGTTTTCTGGGACTTGCCGTACTGGAAGATCCACCGTGTGCCTCACAGCCTTGATGTCATGCATAACACGAAGAACGTGTGCGAGAGTCTGCTTGGTACCCTGCTCAACATGCCAGAGAGGACCAAAGATGGGCCGAAAGCAAGGGCAGACTTGAAATCAATGGGCATCAGGGAGGAGCTTCACGCTAATGGTGATGATGATGAGGCGAAGCAGGACACGGAAAGTCGTCGCAAAGGCAAAAAGGCCAAGAAGACCGGAAATGACTTCCCTCCCGCGTGCTTCACTCTAAGTCAGGAGGAGATCGATCAGTTTTTCACCTGCCTCGTAGTAGTAAAACTTCCTTACGGTTACGCGGGGAAGATAAGCAGATACCTAGACTCAGCGAAGCAGAAGTTCAGCGGGATGAAGTCTCACGACTGTCACGTGCTGATGACGCAGATACTTCCAGTTGCAATCCGTGGGATCATGGATGCGCACGTCCGTGAAATGCTATTTTGCCTATGCAACTTTTTCGACGTCATCTCTCGGAAGTCGGTTGGCGTGAGGAAACTCAGAAGGCTACAGGAAGAGATCGTGGTGATACTATGCGAGCTTGAGATGTACTTCCCGCCCGCATTCTTCGACGTTATGGTGCATCTGCTGGTCCATATCGTGGAGGATATCATCCAACTCGGGCCGACGTTCCTGCACAGCATGATGCCGTTCGAAAGGATGAATGGTGTCATCAAAGGATACGTTCGCAACATGTCACGTCCAGAGGGAAGCATAGCCAGGGGCTTTCTGACCGAAGAGTGCATCTCCTACTGCACGAATTATCTAGGCATTGAGAACCCCGTTGGTCTGCCCGTCAACAGGAACCTCGGCAAGCTCGCTGGATGGGGTCATTTTTCCATGAGGGTCGCCGCGAAATGCATGTCGACTTCGAGGGTCGACTCGCCGACTTTGAAAGAGCAAACCTAGTCGCGCTACAACACATAGATGTGGTCGATCCTTGGGTGGTAGAGCATAAAACCTTTATTGAGAAGACGTACAATGACCGAGGCCAACAGAGGACGGACGGAGATATAATCAAAGAGCACAACTCACGTTTCACGCGTTGGTTCAATCAGAAGCTTCTGTCGTACCCTTTACATGAGGATTCTTCCGCGGAAGAATAACTCATATTCGCCTTGTCACACGGCGCCGAGCACAACATGATGACGTATGAGGCGTACGATATCAACGGCTACACATTCTACACCGAGGGAAAGGACATGAAGAGCGATGGTTATCAGAACTCCGGGGTAACAATGGAATCCTACACCGGTAACGACAAGGATAGATACTATGGAAGGATCGAGGAGTTCTGGGAGCTGAGCTACGCTGGAGAGAAGGTCCCGATGTTCCGTGTCAGATGGGCCAAGAACGTCCTAAAAGAAGACCGGTATTTCACCACCATGGTTATACCCGAAGCCAAATCCAAGACCATGGGCGCAAACGTCACCGCGAAAAATGAGCCATGGGTACTAGCTTCCCAAGTGGACCAATGCTTCTTAATTACCGACCCGTCAAAGCCCAGTCGTGTTGTCGTGAGGAGAGGCAAAAGGAAGATCATCGGAATGGATGGAGTCGCCAATGAGCAAGACTTCGACAAGTACGGCGACCCGAAGATGGAACATGACGACGACGATGAAGTACCAGCATACACCACAAGAAGAAGCAGGACCACCCTACCTAAAGGACGTCCGTTCAAGAGAAGAACTCCATTTACAAAAAATAAGGGCAAGAAGATTGTGAACAGATAGCTAGCTAAGATCGATTGTATTTAAATTGTAGCCTTAATTTCTCGATTGTAATTCGACAAATGTTTTCATATTCATAAATGTTTTACCAATTCACAAATGAATGCAACTAAACCAATTCACAAATGAATGCAACTAAACCAATTCACAAATGAATGCAACTAAATTGTAGCCTTCATTTCTCGATTGTATTTCTCGATTGTATTTCGACAAGAAGAAGCAGGACCACCCTTTCCCCCTCGCCCCCCGCGCCAGATCCCCCTCCATCTCGATCGCACGCTATCCCCCCTCGCCAGATCCCCCTCGCCGCCGACGACCCCCTGCACCCTCCCCCGCTCCACCGCCGCCAACGACCCCCCGCACCCTCCCCCGCTCCACCGCCGCCGCCGACCCCCGCACCCTCCCCCGCTCCACCGCCGCCGCCGACCCCCCGCACCCTCCCCATATCGATTGCAGCCCCCTCCGTCCACTCCAGGAGCCGTGCCTCCTCCGTCTGCATCGGGTACGCCAACGGGTCGGCCGGGATCGCCACTGCATATAATTTTTTTGTATGTGAACTATTAAATGAATGATACATATGAAAAAATAAAAATTATATCCCGGAAGTTTACTTAAATGATAAGTACTTAAACGTAATAATTTATTTAGTTAATATTAATTCACAAATGAAGGCTAATAATTTATTTAGTTAATATTAATTCGCAAATTGAACCAAATACTAATGGCGCACCGCTAGGGGGTGCGCCATTGCTATCCAAAAAAAGGTTACTAATGGCGCACCGCCAGGAGGTGCGCCATTGCTATCAAAAAAATACTAATGGCGCACCGCTAGGGGGTGCGCCATTGCTAACCCTCTCCCCCACTAAAATCCCCAATCTCACATTTCTCTCTCAGCCCCCCCATTGCCTCACCTCACCCGCGCCGCCCCGTGCTCGCCGTCCCTGGCCGTGCTCGCTGCCCCCGCCGCCGACCCCCACCACCCCCGCTGCACCCGACCACCACTGCCCCCAACGCCCCGGCGCCTCGCTGCCCGTTGCCCCACTGCCCCCGACACCGACCCCCACCGCCGCCGACGCCCCCGACCCCCACCAGACCGCCGCCGCCCCCAAATCTCTCTCTCGCTCCCGGCGGCGGCTGCCTCGTCGGAGCTGCCCCTCGAGGGCGGCTAGCCTCGTCGGACGCGCTCCTCGACAGCGGCGTGAGCCTCCCTGCGCGGCCTCTGGTTAGTCTCTCTCCCTACCTCCCTCTCTCCCCCGCTCATCCCCATGCCTCCACGGGGCGGCGACCTAGGGTTAGGTGTAGGAGCTCGCGGCCGCCGCCCTGTCATGTCGCTACTGCTGCTTCGTGCGGCCGCCGTTCTCGCGTTCTCGCGCGCACCCGCGCTCCCGTGCTCTGCACCCTCGGCAACCTCTGCCCCGACACCGCCGACGAGGCCAAGGCGCTCGTCCCCTCCCTCGTCCCCGGAGGCAGGGTCGACAAGATGATAGCCTAGTTACTGATAGCCTAGTTTGGTGATATGTTTAATCTTCAGATTATCTCCTTCTATGCTATGATCATAAGACATCAGTGTCAATCTCAAATGTATGGAGCTAATTAAACCTTGTTGCTATGCTGTCTTGGAGAAAAATGTAGTAGCTGCTGTTGTTAACTCGGGTTGGTGTAGTAGCCTGCTACTTCCTGAAGCCAATCTCAGGCCTGATGAAAATAGTAGATTCAGTTGACAGCAAATGACAGTATGTGTTTAAGTTGAAACGGGGAAATCATCCAACACCTAGCCCAATATTACCTTCACCTTTTTCTGATTTACGACACGAGGCAGCGACCAGTAGAATATTTCTGCAGGTAATTGCCGTGTAATTTGGTCGAAAATTTGTTTGTTGTTACTTACTTTGTGTAATTCGTCTGTAGGGGATTCTTGCAGAACTTGAGTACAGTCCTGTGGGGTTCATCACCAGCTGTTACAGTGATTCAGTGATAGAGACCAGAACAGGTGGGGTTCATCATCCACTTACTTATAACTAAAGAATTGCTTCTTTATGTGCCCTTCATACTTGATTTGTAACTTGTGCCATAGAAATTACATATATACTCCCTCTTGTACCACCTGTGTTTGTGTTGGTCTGCTAGATAACTTGTTCACTTGTTTTTATGCAAGCAAAACTTCTGCTTGACTGTTAAGTTGTACAATCTGTACTTGTTCTGTTGGAAGCTGATTATACCAGAGAAGTATTCAATTATACAGATTTTGCTTTCCTGCTTGTAGCACCTAGTTGTTGCCTGCTTTCCTGCTTGCACACCCTCAGATTTTCAGTATGCATTGTTTGTACGTATGTAACCTCGGCTGACAAACTATATAAGCTATACAGCGAAATGGAAGGAGTTTACTTGATAATGAATAGTGATCTTGTTCATTTTGTGTATCTAGTGAGCATAGCAAAGTTCCTCTCTGTACCTCATAAGGGAACAGTATGCATCTAGTGTAGGCTTGTATACTTGTATAGTTTCAGATGTCTCCTGTTCTGGGTCATGGACTTTGTGCCATGGCCACATTGGTTTTCTGTTTGGCCTCAATTTGGCCTGGCAAATGATGGTCTACTAGCTGGCAAGATGTTTTTTGAGAAACACACTACCAGCATGTCGATAATGATTTTGGCAGCAGTGTGAGGCAGCAGTGTGCGGCGCAATTCCTTCATTGGATAATGATTTTGCAGGTATCCCGAGAGGCCCTTGAGTTTGCCGGAATGTCGATTAACTTCTGTTCCGGCAAATTTGGGTACTCCATATGTCCTATTTTCAGCAAAGGTCATGCTGAAAATTTCCGTGAATTTTAGCATGACTTTGCTAAAAATAGGACATATGGGGTACTTGCGACTAATGCAAGGGCCGGGGTATCTTAGTACTTAATTAAGTAGGATCAACTGCCCCTTTATTCTTGCTGCATTAAACCATAGGTGGCAATAGAGCCAAGTGATTAGGCCCAACTTAGAATTCTCCTTCCTTTTCTTGATAGGGTATATTATTCGAAGATACCCATATATATCAGTCAACCTAGGGTGCCTCGGCATCGATAAACTCTAAGTGATGAAAACTGAACTTATCATTTAGGGTGCCTCAGCGTCGACAAACCCTAAATTATAAAACCTTGGCTTTTAGGGTGCCTCGGTGTCGATAAAAACCTAAATGATGAAAGCTTAGGCTTTTAGGGTGCCTCGGCGTTGACAACCCCTAAATGATAAAAGCTTAGCTCTTAGGATGCCTCGGTGTCGACAAACCCTAAATGATGAGACCATGATCTTGTTCCTTGACAATAACCAACTTTTTGACCAAACTTTTTTCCTATTTAGAGCGAAACATGGCCCACAACAATGTGGCCGGCGGTTCGGGCGGTAAGGCATTCTGGGAGCTGTCCCAGGAGATGGAGGAAGAACCTCACCGCTATGAGGACGCCGCGGAAGACACCGATCCTGACTACACAACCCCTAGTGGCGTCGGGGATGACACCACTGATGGTGCCGCCGAGGATGCCACCACTGATGATGGCAGCGCACGCACAGATGGCAGCCAACCGAAGAGGCAACGGAAGGACCGGCGCCCAAACGTGCTCGGCACCGTCAAGGAGGAATTTACTGAAGTGAACTCCGACGGGGATCCAACGGCGCCTAATGAATTAGTCAAGGGGTACTCGGTTCAGCTCGGGTGCATTCTCCGGAGCACCGTCTCGATCAACACCGAGAACCTAAGGCATAAGGACCGAGGGAATTTGCGCAACCTCCTCTTCACGAAGCTGCACGAACAATACAAGTTCCCCGCTGACTTTGCAAACACACGCCTCTCAGGGAATAAAGTGAATAGTGCCGCCCTCACGAAGATGAGCACGGCCCTGTCTACTTGGAGAAGCATGGTGAAGAGAATGATTAACAAAGGTGATAGTTATGAGAAGATCAAGGCGAAAAATCCTTCGATCAGCGAAGATGACTACAAGGAGTTCAAGATCAAGTGCGAGAGCGGCGCATCCGAGGAATCAAGTCAGTGGGGGAAAGAGATGCGGGACTTGAACTTAGGGGTCCACAAACTCGGTCCCGGCGGTTACAGAGTGGCGGAACCTATATGGGACAAGGAGGACGCGGAGCGTGCCGAGCAAGGCCTACCGCCCCGCTTCGAGAAATACCGTGACAAGCAGACCAGGAACTATGTCAGGGCCCGGTACAAGGAGGACCCGGTAACAAAGGAGTTTACCACGGATCTGAAGACCAAGGCTCTTGAGCGTGTTCTGGTAAGGAATACACCCCCGCGTAATTAGCTCCATATGGTTGCATTCTATTAATGAAGCCAAATTTCTAAATGGTTCACATTCCTTCCGCAGGAGACTGAAAGCAGTAGCGTGGGGTCGTCTCAGAGCTCCCCTTGGGACAGCACTCTAAATAGGGCGTTGGACATAATGAAAAACAAGGATAAGCTCAGTAAGCCGTCGTCAGCTGGTCGTGTGGCCGGCAAAGGCTTGTCCACAAAATGGTCGTCATACTATAACGCTGGTGGGCGAAAGGAGAAAAAGACCAGCTCGGAAAGCCAGTCGCGCGAGGTTCAAGAACTCAAGGCACAAGTGGCGCGGATTCTGGAGATTGTCCAAGAGCAAGTGCAACAACAACTGGGAACGACGCTCACCGCCATTGTGCCTACCTTGATTCAGCGGCCGCAGACGTGGATTGCGGGCGGCCAACAGGGGCCGCCCCCGGTTCCCAGCTTCATGGCCAGCAAGTCGCACAACACGCAGGCGGCGCCATTGGTGTCTCCAGCGGAGGCGGTATTGGTGTCTCCGGCGCCGACACGGGCATTGGAGCTTAATGCACCCGGGTGTACGCCGGCCGGCACCTCGGCAGCAGGCGGCCCCTCCGTCAGTTGCACGCCCGCCGCTGGCGGTGCCTCGACATTAGCCGAGCTCAACGCCATCACGGTAACTAAGCCTCTCGGCTGATGACTTCATCTCCTTGCCTTTGACTGGGCATCCCTGACGCCCTACATGTTTTCGCAGGGTGCCGCCGACGTTCCATGCACTCTCCTGCACTTCGTGGGTGGCGAGTTGATCGATGTAGCCAAGGGCAGAATTGTTCAACCGGGCAACCCCGTGTTCCACGGTAATCCGATGCCACCCACCGTGTATAGGGTTGAACTGGTTCGGGTGCTGCCAGGCTGCGACGAGTTGTTACCTCCGATTCGACCCGCTGGGGCCGACGAAGATGATGTGATGACCCTCAGCGCCTGCGTAAGTTGGCCCCTGCTTTGGCCGAAGAGCCAAATTCGTTTGGGGGCGGGGGACCCCACCCACAGACAACACCGCCAGTCGTGCCGGTGCCAAGGCATGGCAAGACCGCCGCAACGCTACCGGACATGCCGGACATCCCTATGGCACAGGATCCGGACATGCATATGGCACAGGATCCGGACGACGACGACAACGACTATGGTACATTTACCAACGTCGATAAGTACTTTGCCGAACATGGGCACGGTGACGAATTCTTCAGGCCTCCTCCTCAAGAACCCAACCCTGAAAAAGACGACCGCGATCTACCTGGTACCACGGAGAAACCCAATTGCAACAGGCATCATCTGGCGTTCAGTTCTCAGGAGACGCCTCCAGCTGCCGCCTTCACCGAGCCTTAGATAGCCGAGGTGCGGAATATTATCAGCCCCAACACACTCAAGAAGGCGGTCTCTGAGCAGAACTCGATCCCATTACAGCAGATGAGGAAGAAGGGACGGAAACGAAAGAATAACAAGGGCGGTGCGAGCCAGCCGGCACCGAGTACGATCCGTGCTCGGGACGGGCCACCTTCACCTAAGGATATCTCGAGGAGGGTGCATGTGGCGGGTAGGCCGATGCTACCGACTAATCTGCTCAATGCTGCAACCGGTGCTATGGGGAGTCTGCATGACAGTGTTCTTTCTTTGGAGAAGCGGCGTCTCTCCGAGAATGATGTGGAATACCCGGTTTTCGTGGCCAAGGTGCCAGAGGGCAAGGGCTTTGTGGATAGCGCCATCGGGGGTACGATCGTCCTGCGGTTTGATGACATCTTCGCTATGTTTAACATTCATCCGCTGCACTACACCTTCATTCGGCTACTTTCGCTGAGTATGGAGATGTGGATGATTAGAGACAAGACCCCGGACATCGTGATAGTCGACCCCTTCTACATGCGTGCCAAGATCTTGGGCAGCGCTGGGGACCGGCAAGTCACGAGTTCATACCTCGAAGGCATCATTCTGGCAAACCCAGATAAGGATAACTTCCTCGTGCCTTACTTTCCCGAGTAAGTCATCCCCTCACCGCCCCGTAACATATGATTTCGTAGATTTCGATCGTTCTTTTTTTCTAACATTCTGTGTTTTGTGCAGTGACACACATTGCACACTCATCCTCTTAAGCCCTAAATATTCCATGGCCACGTATTTCGACCCGGACCGTCAGTCGAAGAAAGACTACACAAATATCAAGAAAGTTCTTGATGATGTTCTCCCCGGCTACGCCAGATCTGGAGGCACCTTCAGCAGGCCAGTTCGTAGGTACGGCAAGCACATGTTCACCCACAATACGACGTTCCCCTGCGTGAAGCAGCCGCCTGGCGCTCAGAAGGATGCCTACTACGCCCTCCATCACATACGGGCGATCGTACGGGACCATAATCACCTTCTGCTACAAAATAATCTCAAAGATTGGGCTGCACGCTTGTCGGCAATCCAGGACGCGGACATCAGACAAGAATTCTTTCGCATCCAGTCGGAGTTTGCGGAAATCATCCATCAAGATGTCCTTCGTACCTCGGGCCAGTTCTATCTCAGATATCAACCGTCCAACAGTGAGATAGAAACAACGCTACAAATGCATGCTGACAACGCCCGCGCTTTCATGACCATCACGAAAGACAACGGCTTCATCCATGCTCCGGTCCCTGAGTCGAGTCGAAAGTAGTGATGCTATGTAGTTCTGAAATGTCAATTGGCTCATGTTGTAATATTAAACTTTAATGAACTTGTATGTCTCTTTGGTTTGGACAGTCGTTCAACTTATATGTAATCGATGCTATTTATTAGTAGGACCATGAATCGTGCTATTAATGTGTTGCTTTTCTCTTCCGATCCTTTTGTTGCATAATTATATATTGCTTATGTATTGTCTGTGAATTGCTACTAACGTTTTGTTTGGCTAGTGCATAGAGATGCCATCGTATGTCATGTACAAGGGTAAGGTTCCCGTAGTCTACGACGACTGGGAGGAGTGTTGGAGACAGGTTCACCGTTTCAGCGGTAACAGTTACAAAGGGTACACCACTAGGGCGGAGGCAGAAGCTAGATATGCGCGCTATCTAGCAGGAGAGAGGAGGGAGCGGAGGAGGAACCGGATGAAGACCAGTTTCATCCCGATGATGCTAAACGTGATGACCGCAGCTCTCTTCTATGTGATGGTAGTTTAGATGATCGATATCGACTTGTAATGTGAAGACAAACTCGCTACTCACGGTCTCGGGACTTGTAATGTTCTAACTTTGTTCGGTCTTTTGAATTCGGGACTAATATGATGAATTGTATTCGGAGACTAATCTTCTATTGTATTCGAGAAATCTGTTGTTTATATGTTGTGCTGTCTATATTCTGTGCAGTAATATGTTTTGTAACCTGTGCAAATATCAGAAAAGAAAAAAATCCCTAATATTCATACTAGTGGCGCACCACCCAGCACTTTAGTGGCGCACTGAAAAATGCACACTAGTGGCGCATCATGAAGAAGTGCGCCATTAGTAAGCCAGAGCACATGGTTAAATATGGCCCCCTGGGAGGCATACTAATGGCGCACCGTATGGTATACTAATGGCGCACTCCCTGGTGCGCCATTTGTATCTGGTATACTAATGGCGCACCTGTGGTGCGCCATTAGTAAAAAATTCTAATGGTGCGATGCTAGTGGCGCACCTGTAGTGCGCCATTAGTAGGCAAAACAGGTGCGCCACTAGCAGGCCTTTTCCTAGTAGTGATTGCGTAGTAGACATCACCTGTTTTGCCATTAAAGTTCCGATTGGATTCCGAAAAGTTGAAGTTAGCAAAACATCTCAACTGGGAGCTATAACAGCAAACCAGTTAAACAAACAAGGAATTAAAGAGTTTCATTTGGATGCTGAAAAGTAGTTATTAACATCATTGTAACCGGTTGCAGCAGCAAAGCAGTTAAACAAACAAGTTTTGCAAAAGGTACCTGTTGTGGCATTGGAGTTTCTCTTGGATCCTGAAAAGTTGAGTAGCCAGTAACGTGATTAGAGCAACCGGTTGCAGCAGCAAAGCAGTTAAACAAACAAGTTTTGCAAAAGGAACTTGTTGTGGTATTGGAGTTTCTCTTGGATCCTGAAAAGTCGAGTAGTCAGTAACTTGATTAGAGCAACAAGTTACAGTAGCAAACCTGTTACACAAATATATTTTTGAAAATGTACCTGCTGTGCAATTGGACTTCCAATTGGATCTTGAAAACTTGAAGTTGGTAAGATGATTACAGCAACAAGTTACAATAGCAAACCAGGTAAACAAGGAAGTTTCTGAAAACATACCTGTTGTGCCAACGGAGTTTCAGTTGGATCCTGCAAACTTGAATGTTAGCAATCATAAATAAAGTGTTGTAAGAGCCATAAGAAACTAACATCAAACTAGTAAACTAGCCAGTTTTGGCAACGTATTTAATTACACATGAACTAGTAAAACTAACAAGTTCTTGGCAACGTATTTAAGTAACAAGTCGGTACCGTTTACCAGCAACACAGACATCTGTAAATTTCTTTGATGTAAGCAAAATGATTCCAACACACACATATATATAAGTTAAAAATACGGTGTCCCTCATATAAACCTGACAGTTGTCCATCTATGAACATGCAAACATTACTAGTGCTACAAGTGATAACAACAAACCATTTAAACAAATAGGGTATCAGAACGTAAATTACACGTGAATTCTACTGCACCTTAGAAGTACATATGACCAGCTATCTACGTGCTTAAGTAGCTATTTAAGTTCAGGCAAACAGGTAATTCTTAATAGTAAGTATCAAACACATAGATAGGCACAGTCTATAATAGGATTAACAGGCTATGGCATTATGTAATCAGTAGCAAACTAAATTAAGCAACATAATTGAACAATTTTGCAATAAGTGGCTAACTAAAATTCCGAGAAGTAGGTAACTGAACTTATGCTAGCTCTTTTTACAGGCACACTCCAACTTCTTTTTTGCTTACAAGGTTCTACGAAGGAGTCCATGGCATCAATTGCTTGGATACGCAGTACCAATACTTCTTTCTTCCCACACTGCATTGGTAAGTCGAATGGTTAATCTAATAAGATGGTGCGTCCTTGATATGTTATATGAGGACGGGTTGTCAGACTAGTTGTAGACACACACATCACACTGGCTTTTACTGTATATTTCATGCGATTACATTTGGCATATCAAGATCTAAGCAATCTACAATAGGATGAAAAGACTGACATCCTTCACATTATTGGCAAACTCAGTTCATAGAAAACTCAACCATTCTGTGGGTAAATCAAATGCGCCACTGGAATACTTTTCACTACCCGAGTCATACACGCAAAAGGGGGCGACGCCACTGCAGGGGCTGGTATGGGCGGCCGCCTCGGGTGGCTGGAAAGTGTGCACCTAGTTTTGTTTGTCCCAACGCACGAGCAGGCAATGTAAAAAATGAAGAAAAACGTTTCAATTTGGATGGGCCAATAATGTAAGTGCAAGGCAGGCCCTATCGCAGGCTCGCGGTCCAAACAAGCGCCTCCCATATCGATCGACAGCAGGAGAAATCCCAATTCGTTCACTCCATCCTCCAGTCTGGTTCGCACCTGACCTAGCCGCCGCTGGACAGACCGACACAGCATTTCCTCGCGCCCTCGTTGGACGCTGGTCGCCGGGCTTCAAGCGAATGAAAGGACAAGAAGATGAAGATCCAACCTTGGGTGTAGCCTGCGTGGGAGGTAGCGGCGGCAACACGAGCATGGCATCGAGCTTGCGCAAACGGACAGTCGCAGCTTGCAAGAGCAGCATGCACAACGAGCAGGTACATCATATCCCTGATTATATCTAATTCAACTGTTCAATTTCTGGCCAACAGTTAAGCAAGGCCCGTCTCGTCGCTCAAGGCTACACTCAAGTCGAAGGTATGGACTATGGTGAGACATATGCCCCAGTTGCTAGACTTGAGTCCATACGCATCTTACTTGCCTATGACAATGAACATGACATTACCTTGTATCAAATGGACATTAAAAGTGATTTTCTAGATAGTGAAATTGAGGAGGAATTTTATGTTAAACAATCTCCCGGCTTTGTCAATCCTAAGAAACCCGACCATGTCTACAAACTTCACAAAGCTCTTTATGGTTTCAAACAAACTCCTAGAGCGTGGTATAAATGCTTGACCAAGTTCCTTATTGAAAAAGGCTTTGAGATTGGAAAAATTGATTCTACTCTTTTTAATAAAAGGGTTAATGGTGAATTATTTGTGTGCCAAATTTATGTGGATGATATCATATTTGGTTCGACTAACCCTCATTTTAGTGAAAAGTTTGGAAGGCTAATGTCGAAGAAGTTTGAGATGTCTATGATGTGTGAACTCAAGTTCTTTCTTGGTTTGCAAATTAAGAAAACTAAGGAAGGTACCGTTGTTTCTCAAACAAAGTATACCAAGGACTTGTTCCAGAAGTTCAACATGCAAGAAAGCAAAGGTATGAAAACACCCATGCCTACTAGTGGACATCTTGACTTGACTAAGGATGGAAAACCGGTTGACCAAAAGGTCTATCGCTCTATGATTGGTTCATTGTTATATCTATGCGCCTCCTGTCCCGATATTATGCTAAGTGTGTGCATGTGTGCACGATATCAATCGGCCCCAAAGGAACGTCATCTTAAGGCCGCCAAAAGGACGGTGAGATACTTAATTCATAGACCAAACTTTGGCATTTGGTATCCTAAGAGGTCTTCTTTTGATCTTGTTGGCTACTCCGACTAGGACTATGCCGGTGACAAGGTTGATAGAAATTCCACTTCAGGTACCTGTCAATTTATTGGTAGATCTCTTGTGTCTTGGTCCTCCAAGAAACAAAACTCGGTATCCTTATCGATCACCGAAGCGGAATACATTGTCGCCGGTTCATGTTGTGATCAATTACTTTGGATGACCCAAACTCTTAAAGATTATGGGATTTATGTGAAACATGTTCCATTGCTTTGTGATAATGGAAGTGCTATTAAGATTACACACAATCCTGTGCAACATTCTCGAACTAAGCATATCAAAGATCGTTATCATTTCATTCGGGATCATGTTGCTAAAGGGGACATTGATCTTAAGCATGTTCGTAACGATAAGCAATCGGCGGATATATTCACCAAACCGCTTGATGAGAAAGTATTTTGCCATTTGAGAGGTGAATTGAACATCATTGATGCTTCAAACTTGGAGTAGAAACTCCATTTGGATACATGCAAGGCATGAGCCTTTGACTAGTCCTTGATATTTTTCTTATGATAATTATCATATGTCTTGGATCTATACTTGTACCCTTGCATGTTATCTAACCTTGTAGGTACTTGTATGAATCTAAATCTATGAGATTGCAACTCAATCACATCTTGAGCAATCTCTACATCACCAAGTCTCTACAATATGGTGGTTGAAGACAAGGAAGCATGAATCCTTTCAACATATCCTTTGACAATTTTTATGTATCAAATTTCATTTGGTATCAAACTTCATGCTTGTCACTTTGGATACACAAGTGCTCTTCCTTTCAAGACTAACCCATGTAAGAAGATGAACTCAAACTACAAGAGGTGCTCCCAACTTTTGATGAGCTACATCGACCTTGAGCATCCTACACAAGTTCGACTACGTGATCAAGATCAACTCCACCATCCAAGGTATGTTATTCCATCTTAGAGAAGCTTACCCCAAGACATGGGTCAAAGCAGCTCAAGAAGATGTAAATACATCAAAATGCTTAAACAAAAAATGGTAACCCCATTTTGAGATTAAACGATGAGTATGACCTACGATCAAGTGTTCTCACTTGACTCCTCAGTCAATATACTCTAACATAGGTGACGTTGTCGCCGACCCTCTCTAGATGAAGTTCTCTAGTGTTTCTTTGTGTTCTTGCATTTGTTCCTAGCATGTTTCCCTTTCACTTCATCTAGATTTCTTTTCTTTGTGAGTTAGGTTCTGCATTCCCTGCATCCAATTCATTGCAAATCCTTCAGTTAATTCCCTGCAAATCTTTGTGAGATCTTATTTGCTTAGTGAGCTGAGATGACAAAATATTTTCTTCTGTATTGAACTCGATCTCACCGGCTTATACATCCTGGCTAGACCGAGCTACAATGCCACATTCTAGATTGTTCATCGGTTCAACCGACAAGGACAAACCCGGTCTGACAATGATTCTTTTCCTCTAGAAGCATCTTAAAATTGCATGCTGCTTTTCGATGTGACTCAAGGACCAAATCTATATGACTCATGCTCCAGACACTACAAAAAAAAGACACATCCGTGACATTTTGGGCCGAACGAAATTTTTTCTGTCATACATATGACACTTCTATGACGATAATTGTGACAAAACCCGGCATCATCATAGATGTGGTGGGCTCCTACTTCTATGCCAAAAAATCATGACAGAAAATGGGCTTTTCGTCCTGGGCGGGCCAGAGAGGCAGCTGCATGACATTCTTTGGGCCGTCCATGACAGAAAAAACCGTGGTAGAAGCAAGGGGGAGGAAAATTTCGGGGAGTTCCCGGTTACGGTGGGAGGTCGGGGGCCGAGCGATGCGCGTTTCTCTCGTACGCGTACGCGCGTGTGTGAGAGGCATTGGCTCTAACTGAACCCGAGCGAGGCGTTGGCCTCTAACTGAACCCGAGCGATTGCACTGCAGGCTACGCGTTACTGAACCCGAGCGATTGATCGATGGCTGTTAGCTGAACCCGATCGAGCGATTCCTTCGCTACTGCTGCTAACTGAAGCCGATCGATTGGATGAACAGTGAGCGTTGCGTGGGGGGGGGTGGATGAACAGTGAGCGGTGGCGTTGCCTCTGGATGAACAGGACCCTGTGGTGTGGAGGGCTGGATGAACAGTAGAGGGTGGAGGGGTGGTTGAACAGGACCCCGTGGTGTGGAGGGCTGGATGAACAGTAGAGGGTGGAGGGGTGCCCGTGGAGGGGTGGTTGAACAGTAGCCGGTGGAGTAGCGCGCGATGGAGGCTGGATGAACAGGAGCCCGTGGAGGCTGGAGGAGGTCGACGGTGGAGATGAACAGTATCCCGTGGAGTCCCGTTTCACGGTACGCCACACCCCTCCCGATGAACAGGACCCCTGTTTCGACTGTGGGAGGTCCGTTTCGTCTGTTTTGTGGTACGCCACACCCCTCCCGATCAACGTGACCCCCGTTTCGACTGTAGGAGGTCCATTTCGTCCGTTTTGCGGCACGCCACACCCCTCCCGATCAACAGGACCCCCGTTTCGACCGTAGGAGGTCTGTTTCCTCCGTTTTGCGGTACGCCACACCCCTCCCGATCAACAGGACCCCGTTCCGAACGTAGGAGGTCAGTTTCCTCTGTTTTGCGGTACGCCAGGCCTCGTTTCCATCGCCTATTCCGTCCAAGCCCTCCCGATGAACATGACCACGCATTCCGTTCTGACCCAGCCGGTTGGCTCCCACGCGTTCCGTTGCCTCCCGATGAACACGACGCATTCCGTTGCCTCCCCATGAACACGACGCATTCCGTTGCCTCCCCATGAACACGACGACGACGCTGTTTCTCCGTTCTGACCCAGCCATGTACACGAGCCCTGGCCGTACGTATGCGCGAGTAGGCGTTCGAGACCCCGCCCGTATGTACACATACGTGGCCGTATTTTCTTTCTTGCACCCTGGCCGCTGTACGTACGTGTACATGCTATGTGCGCGCCTCTACTACGACACGTACGCGCCTCTACTATGATACGTGCGCGCGTCTACACCCACCAGTATATATGTACGTACACGTTCGCGACCAGAATGACAACGCTACGTACGCTTCGACCAGGTGGGTCCCGACTGTCAGGCACTTCCTTGCGTACGAAGATGTAGCTGGTGGGTCCCAACAGTCAGGGGGAAACGTTTTTTTCACGAAATACGGTGGCCCGTCCGGTGGGTCCCCGCTGTCAGGTGGAGGCATAATTATTTTGCACCTAATAAGGAGGCACTTCCTTGCTGCGGCCGTGGACCCAGCTGTCAGCCTCTCCACGTACAGTCCACGTCCGATGGAAGCCGTTCCTTGACCACGTTGACCACGCCGCGCCGAGAGCACCAGGGCGGTGGACGACGGCGAGGCCTAGGAAGGGGACGACGCGGAGCCGGGGAAGACGCGGCAGTGGATGCCCATGCGTAGAGGAGTACGAGGGTTCACTGGTTCGCTGCGGTGTGAGGCTGCCGTCGCCGCAGAATAACATGGGGTGTGGGTGAGTAGAGGGATGGCCTGGCCAGCGGTGGGAGTAGTAGGGGCGGTGAGGCCTCCGCCGCATCGCAGCCGGCCACGGGAGGCAGGAGCACGGGGCACGACCGGCGCTGGTTTGGGCGGCTGGAGCAAGAAGACCAGAGGTTGAAGAAGCACTACGACCGTTGGATGGACATCGTATGGTCACTGGAGCTAGAATCGTGCATATTGACTAAGTTGACAAAGCCCTCCGTCCCCGTCAACTTAGTAGGCCCACAAGTCAGCCTGCCACTATACTGGGTCCCAGCTAACAGGGGGAGTATTCATTTTTTTTGTGCGTAATAAGGAGGCACTTCCTTGCGTGCGAAGATCTAGCTGGTGGGTCCGAGCTGTCAGCGGCGGTAATGTTTTTCTCGCAAAATACAGAGGCCCTTTCGGTGGGTCCCTGATGTCAGGTGGAGGAATCATTATTTTGCGTGTAATAAGGAGGCATTTCCTTGCGTGCGGCCGTGGACCCAGCTGTCGGCCTCTCCACGTACAGTCCACTTCAGATGCATGTCGGTCGTTGACCACGTTGACCAGGCCGCGCCGAGAGCACCAGGGCGGTGGACGACGGCGAGGCCTAGGAAGGGAACGACACGGAGGCAGGGAAGACTCGGCAGTTGTTTCCCACGCGGAGGGGAGTACAACTGTACGAGGGTTTGCTGGTTCGTCCATCATCGCCGGAGAATAACAGCAGGTGTGGGTGAGTAGAGGGATGGCTAGGCCAGCGATGGGAGTATGGTGGGGCGGTGAGGCCTGCGCGGCAGCAGAGCCGGCCGCGGGGAGGAGGGAGCAGGCAGTCCCGCCGGCGCTTGTTTGAGCGGCTGGAGCAGGAAGAGCAGAGATTGAAGAAGCACGACGGTCGTTGGATGGCCATCCAACAGTCACTAATTGTGCGTCAACCTTTTTTTAGGAAAGCCTCAAATCTGTGGAAAACAGCATACATCCCATCTGCCATTATTTCTAATAATTTACAGCCCATTTGCTAATTATTAAGGTTTTTTTGGAGCCCATATTCTTTTTGTTAGCATTACAGCCCATATTGTGGCCACGGTTAAAAAATTATACGAAATTTTGCATATTTCGGTGCGGTCCGAACTGTTTTTAATACCGAAATTTCGACTCACATTCAAACTGATTTTAAAAATAAATGTATATCAATATAAAATCCAACAAATTCTCCACGCATAAAAATTAATGTAATTTAAAATCTCGAAATAAAAAAAAGATATTTGAAACTAATTGCCGGTTTGATGTGTTTTAAAAATGTACAACCCATTCCTCATTATTGATGGGCCATTTTCTCGGCCAGCCGAATGAAAGCTCTCCTCGTCTTGAAAGATTTGCAGCCCAACAGGACTGACAAAGCGACTTACTTGGCAAATCACAAAAAAACTGGGCTGTGGCCGTGGACCCAGCTGTCAGCCTCTCCACGTACAGTACTCTTCCGATGGAATGTCGTTGACCACGTTGACCACACCGCGCTGAGAGCACCCAGGCGGTGGACGATGGCGAGGCCTAGGAAGGGGACGACGCGGAGCCGGGGAAGACGCGGCAGTGGATGCCCACGCGGAGAGGAGTATAGGGTTCACTGGTTCGGCTGCGTTGTGAGGCTGTCGTTGCCGCAGGGCTTGGCTAGCGGTGGGAGTAGTAGGGGGCGATGAGGCCTCAACGGCAGCACAGCCGGCCACTGGAGGCAGGAGCAGGCGGTCTCCCCGGCGCTGGTTTGGGCGGCTGGTGCAAGAAGAGCAGCGATTGAAAAAGCAACAGGACCGTTCGATTCAAATCTAACGGTTACTGCTGCTAGAATCATTTGTTGACTAAGTTGACAAGCCCTGTGTACGCGTCAACTTAGTAGGCCCACAGGTCAGCCTCCCAACCGGTGCGCCCCAGATGTCAGTGGGAGGAATCAATTTTTTCGCGTAATAAGGAGGCAGTTGATTGTGTGCGGCCAGGCCAGCGGAGGGAGTAGGGTGGGCCGGGGAAGCCTGCACGGCATCACAGCGGGCCACAAGAGGAGGGAGCAGGCAGTCCCGCCGGCGCTAGTTTAGGCGGCTGGAGCAGGAAGATCAGAGATTGAAGAAGCACGTCGGCCGTTGGATGGACATCCAACAGTCACTGCTGCTAGAATCGTGTGTTCACTGACAAAGCCTTGCGTAAACAAGTCAGCCTCGAAATCTGTGGCATGTACAGCCCATTTGCTATTATTTTTATATTTTTACTCATTTTCTAATTCATATGGAATTTATTGCAGCCCGTTTTCCATTTTTAGAATTGCTGGCCATTTTCTGGTCAGTACCAGGGTCAAAAAATTAACTAAATATGTGGGAAATTTTGAAAATTCACAAATTTTTGCCGGGGCACGAAATATTCTTAATCCAAAAATTAATAGCCATACTGAAACAAATTTAAAAATAAATTAGTACTATGTCATGTTAAATCCAATGAAATACGTATAAGATATCAGTGAAGAACAAAAACAAAAAAAGAAACTTATATCCCATTTGCTATAAATTTTTTGGAATTTTCAACCCCTTTTGATATTACTTTTAACAGACATTGACCATACTCTTAAGCCAGGCCGGAATGCATCCCTCCTCGTCTTGAAAGATTTGCAGCCCAGTAATTCGGAGAAAACAAATAGGCCTAGCTTGGGTATTCTTCAAAAAGAAATACTAGGCTACCTATTTTCCCAAAGAACTGGTGCATGAGCATTTAGCTTTATTTATTTATTTACTTATTTATGTTTAGGGGACCATGAGCATGTACCTAGGCCGGATTCATGTGAGAGCCTTCCATCCAGTTAATTATGGGCTTCTCTATTGGGCCTTCATCAGTGGGCTGCATGTTATCAACAAGTGGAAAATGTTTTCCGTACGAAAAATAGTATGCGCTACGTACGATACGGGGCACTAAAGGATCGAACCATGCAACGACTTCCAAAACATTGTGTTTGTCATTCTAACAACACATTTATTCAACCAACAGACGAAATATACTACTGATTGTATATTGAAAATAGCAGCAGCAGCAACCAGGGCTGGGGGTGCAACAGAAGCAGTAAGCTGGCCAGAAGAGTGAAGACGCAGCTCTCTCTTCCAAACCAAACATCAGCCATCATTACAAAAGGGCTACCAAAAAAGAACAAGTGTATGCATCAAACTAAATAAAGATCCTACTACACCAAGTGTACGCATCTAACTAACTAGCTCAGTTAGACGTTACTATTTATTAAGCTGTGGAGATTGGCTGACGGCTTGAACCAGATGGGTGCCTGACAGGGGAAACTCCAGCCAACAGGTCGAAGTCTGATACTTGCGACCCTCTCTCCTACTTTGGGCTGCAGAGCGTGGCGGCACATATCAAGGTATGGTGCATGCAGAGACGCATGGTACGCTGTGTACACACAGTATTGCCTGATGAACGAAACCGCGCTGCCATCATGATCCTTGCCGTCGGTTATCTCTTGGTCAATCGGATAATTCAGTCCAACAAACAGAGAGCGTGTACCAAGGCTACTTACCAGCCTCCAGTCAAAAATTCCTGAAGGCCCAGAGAAGCTGGGATCCTGCTCAACGACCTTGCAGTGACTGTGATTGTATTCCGCGAGACAACACGTCCGGTACATGCGAACGATCATCAATCTTTCGCCGTCGTCTGATCGAGCCAGGAACCACCTGCAACTGCCATGCCGCTTTTGTTTGAAAGGTTTTGGGATTAGGAAGGGTAGGGGCACCAGGCGGCCTACAACATCATATCAAGTTGGAGTCAAATAAAAAAGGGCTCTTGATTTAGTCAATCTTAAGAACAGCATGTTATGAGCATGAATATTTTTTTAGCAAATGTTGACAGTAATATAAGCAAGCCATCATGATATCATAGGAAAGTAACATACTACTGTAACAGCCGTTTGTAGCGATGAATGGAGTAGGCCAGCAATACGTCCAGCCATAAAAGGAGTCGACAGCGTAAATGAAGCCCTTGTGTTCAATGGCATCAGAGAACCATGGAGGATGTATGATCCTGCGATGGAAGTGCAGATTTATCCACTTACCGCAGTGACCTGTCAGATAGGCGAGACCGCGGTTGAAGAACGCAATTAGCCTGAAGTCTTTATAATTCGCAGATCTTGTGGGCACTTGGCAGATTACAACCTTGAGCAAATCAAACTTGGTATCATGTTGGCTACTGCAAGATTCCGAGTATTCTGGGCCGCGGTGCCAAAGCAGTGCAGTGTTAATCGAAGGAAGGGGATCAATCGCCGGGTGTAGACCTCCACGAGCATCCAGCTGCCGCGACCGTCGACGAGCACCATCCAAGACATGTTCACGCCGACCCAGTACATACCGTTAATGTAGTTGAGGCTGACGGGGATCGGATCGCAGTCAAGGGGGTTGATGCTCGCCACCCTACGATCTTATGCTGCGTGACACGCCGTTTCTGAAGATCAGGCGGCATCAGCAAGCAAGGAGCTGGCTTAAAAAGCTCCGGCCTGAGGGCTTTGAGTAAACGGTACAGCCCCGACAAGCACGCGGCGAGCGGCATGGTACTGAGATTGTCCACACGTGAAACAATGAGCTTGATTACCTCTGTGGGGAGCGAATTCCAGCCACTCTTTCCACGGACGCTGCTCGGTTCTGCCATTGTTAGTGCTTGGGTTTCGGGCGAGGGGGGGAGGCGCCTTAGCGGGGATGGAAGATTGGACGAGATTATGTGCGGACAAAGATGGAGAAGCGAATATGTGCTGCGGGAAGTGGACAGGTGATGATGACTACAGCACGCCGCTTGACTTACGAGACACATACCAGCAGCGTAGGGTCATGTCGATGCCAGACAACTTGCTTGAGTGATCACAGTACTGGTACTCCCTACAGTGCTATGCCCTAACTTGCTTGAGTAGAGTAGTAGAGTAGGACTCTGCTCTACTACTAGCACCGGAGGAGTAGTATATTCTAATCTAAAATAGTTACAAACTTCAATGCCCGAGCGTGGAACGACTACGAACCGTGCTCAGATACCGTGTCTACGTGGTGTTTGGACATGGGCGACAACCTCAACGCCAACGGTGCTGCTCCCGTTGCACCGTATGTGTTTCTGTCCTTCCTGTTTGAAATCGTGGTAGAATTCATGTTTCTACTCTGTATCCTACTAATATGCTAGTCCACATGATTATTTTCATCTCTGTTATAGTCGTCATGATTTATTTTGTGCTTATTCGGATAAAATCTTGTAGTAACTTGCTCATATATTCAACTGGCGCAACGTCCCCTACAGCCACTCCCGTTTCATGGACGGCCTGGTCGATGCCTCCAAGGATCCCTTCGTCCACTGCTATGAGTGTCCGATGCCGTTTTGTGGCTCGCCGGTGGACATGGTGCATCACCTCACGGATGCGTGCAGCGGTCAATGCTGGCCCTTGGCGGAGAACATCAAGTACGAGACGTGCTACCCGTTCACCATGCCGGAGTCGCTGGAGGATCACCGCCGCCTGCTAGTCTCGGAGGAGGACGGCAGCGTCTTCCTCTTGATCGTAGGCACCGGCGAGGCCCACGGAGGCCGCCGCCCCGTCTCTGTAATGTGCGTCAGGGGCGACGCCTCTGACGCTGTGTGACACCCAAAATTTCATTTGGATTTTCCAAAAAATTTACTTGACTTGAGGGAGGTGATTTAAAATTTTTCTTCAAAAGAACCCTCCCTTTCAAAATATTTTTTTTATGGCAAGAGTTTTATTTGGATTCACCCAAGACTTGTTTTTGGTCTTGGAGGTTCTTGCTTTTTATTTTGGACTCAAGCCAAAATACTTTTCACTTGGGAAGAATGTCTTTTGAAAATTTCTTTCAAAATACTCTATAGCTTTTGGAATAATCCTTTACCACTTTCAACAAATCTCTCTTGCCATGACCTTAGTGCAAATCCACTCTCATAAACCTTTCCTTATCTTTGGATCATGATTTACTTCCAATCCAGCAAGTTGGACCTCTCCATATTTTTATTTTCCACTTATTTCTTATCAAAACAATTTCTACCTTATATCTTGATCATTGGAGGTTTACAAAGGAACTACTCTTTCTGCTTTGATTTTTGCCCCCAAACCTTTTTCCCTTCCTAGTCCTTTGAACCGTCAACCAAGATCCATGAAGATCCACTGGTCTCCAGTTCAAATTTTTCAAACTATACTTGCTGCAAGTTTGGACCAGATTTGCCAAATTTGATGAAATTCATTCAAATCCTTCTTCAAAAATTCTGAGTAAAATCAGGCTGCCTCTGGGTGAATTGAGTGGTCACCTCACCAAGCCCCAGCTCCAGGAATTTTTTTCTTCATACCTAATCATTTCATCGAACACCTTCAGAGCACTGTCAATATCAGGTTCAGTCAAATTCAGTTAACAGTGGCTGAATCACTGTCGTTTTCTTCAGTGTCTGTTGTCGATCTCGCCAGTGGCCGGCGTCGCCGTGTTTCCTGTCCCCTCCCCCTTGTCCTCTGCACCGCACGAGCGCCTAGATGCTTGCGGGCGTCGGCGACGAGCTGGAGGAGGTGCGCCGCCCCGTGACCGACGCCAGCGGCGGCTTTGCGGCCGCCAGAGAGAGGCGCAGCGCAGACGGCGCCACCCAGCGCCGCCCAAGCCACCGGAGAGCGCCGCGTGGTCTTCCACTCCCCAGTGCGCGCTGCCACCCTCGTCGTGAACCACTGGGCGTGGAGCGCGTTCTCTGCCGCCGTCGTGCCCGTGCGGCCACCCCACCGTGGACCGGCGCCATTACGCCAAGACCGACCAGGATTAGCGGGGCAACGGCACCAGTACACCTCACTGATGCTGCCTGGCCACCTAAACTCCTTGCCAAGCCGCTGCCTCGTCGTAATTGCTCGCCGGAGCAACCCCGTTCACGGCCACTCCTCGAGCCGCCTATAAATAGAGGCCCCGAGCTCCAGCTAGTACCCACACCACCTCTACACGCCACCAAGACCCTGCCTAGCCACTGGAAGAGCCCCGAGGAAGTCTCCTTCCTCAACTCCGGCCGCCGCGACCCGCCACGGGATCCAGCTCGATTCGCTCCCGTGCGTGCACCTCTGCCTCCCATCTCTTGCCAGTAGCTCTCTGGTGCATCCCTCCTTCTGACCCGCGCTTCAATTCGAAGTTTGCAGCACACCACCGGAGTTCCCCACCATCGCCCGAGCCGCCGTCCGCCGGAGAAAGTGTCGCCGTCGACGTGGTGCTCCCCGACGCCCAAGTCCACCACCCACCAACGCGGAAGGACACGCTGATACTCTTGGTACACTCCGATCTCCCTGACTCGCCGTGGTTCGACACCGGCGACCACCGCAGCCTTCGGGCCACGGCGAGGTTTTTCAAACCTGACATGTGGACCCCCCACGTTAGCCTCTCTTTCTTTCCCCGCGAACCGTTTTCTCTTGGTGCCTTCGGGCAGAGTACGTTTTCTCTGTGGGCTTGCGCGTTTCTATTCGAACCGTTTTCTGTTTTCTCAGTTAAACCCCTGGAACTTTTCTGTTTCATTACAGATGAGTCCCGGGACAGAAACCCTTATAACATTTTAATAAAAAGTGATTTTTGAGTGATTCTTTTTCTGACGGTCTTAAAATTTTGTCTAGTTTTTTATGGGCTTATTTGAAAAAAATTTGGAACAACTTTTATGCACGCGTTGGTTTTCACGTTAGTATGCTTTTTCGCTATACCGTAGGTTCCGGAAGAGGTGACGGAGCCGCAAACTTCGCCGAGCTAGACTCCGACTTCTCCGAACCAGGCAAGCATGTTTGAATCTTTGATATGATAGGTGTTTGCATGATTGCGTGAAGGGTTGTGCATGGAATACGAGTATCGGTGAGCACCTCGTTGCATATGAGGCAACTACCCGTGTGTTCCAAAGTTACGGTGATCTCTGATGAGAGATGGCCTAGTCATGTGGTGACATGAAGGGCAGTAAGGTGGTACTGTTGTAGCATGCCAGCCTTACGTCATCCGTTAAATTCCGGCGTTAACGTGGACGGAGTCACGTTATCGTTCTTCCCCCTTCCGTGCTACCACATGTTTTCTGCCAGAATGCGGTTTAGTAAGTTGGTAACCTCTTTCCGTGTACACACCAAACAGAGGGGCCGGGATGATGGTTCCATGGCCTTGGATTAAAGCCAGTCATCCGGTCAGGGGGCATGGGTGTTTCCGGTTGGGACCGAGAGGGGGGCACCCCCTTAGAGCGCGCGTATAGAAATTTGATCCCATGCTACGCGAGGTTGTAGCCTCCCCGTCTCAAGGTTTTTCTTGAACGTTGCCGAGGGTGATTCCTGGCTTCGGAATGTTGAATGGGTGTGTACTGGTTAGACGTGTTTCTTCCAAAACACCATAGACGGAACTAGTCCCCGTGACTACTGAAATCCGTTGGCTGTGGTTAAAGTACAAACTCTGCAGAGTCAAATCCTTTCGAGTCATCGTATCCATGGTCAAGTATCGTGATCAGTGTATCCATATCTATGTCAAGTCCTCGTGGTTTGTTCTTCTTTCCGGTAAGTGAGCATGAGTAATAGACTTAGCTGAACGTCACTCCTGTGGATGGACTAACCCTGTTGTTTATCTCATGCCTGATTATTCTCTGGATATGATTTAAATTCTTGAGCTAATAAGATGTTAAGTTATGAAGCCCTTTATGTGATGTCGCTCAGACGACCGACTGTGGCATGCACTATCTTTTATTTCCTTTTATAAGCCCTTTATGTGGTGTCGCCCTGACGCCCGACTGCGGCATTATTATTCTTGCAGTTTCCTCTCGAGGAGTCATTCAGACCCTCGTTTGGCACCCAGTATTTATTTTGGGATTTCGGGAGGACTACCGCCCGACTTCTCTGTTATTTTCCCATGCATTATTATCTCTATGTCTGAACGCACTTGTTAATCTGTTCATATGCTTCATGTTTACATTTGTTATATCTTATGTCCGAACTGTCTTGCGAGTACTTTCATAGTACTCACCTGGCTTGTTGATTTGGCCAGATGTTGACGAAGGCGATCTCTTGGATGGAGAGTTTGATAGTGCGTCCGACGCCTAGAGGAGTCCCAGTCAGTCCTGTGCGATCCCGGATATTGGTCACTTGTATGTATACGCTTCCGCCACCCGCAATAAGTCTCCTCGAGCCTCACTCCGATGCTCGAAGAGCTGTAGTTTTCAGGAGTCATATCACCCACTTCGCGGTGATATTTCCACCACCGTTGTTATCGTGAGTTAGTAGTCATGCCACCCTATCCGCCGTTATGTTTTATCGGCGTTCATGTAATAAATTGTTGAGCAGTCTCTGCTCAACCTTGTAATATATTCAGTACTCCTGGTATTTTTTCTTCTGTGACCAAGATATTGTCTACCAGTGAGAAGGAATTCTTCTTTACTGGCCCGTAAAAGGGATTGGTCTCTCAATAAATATTTTATTGAAAAACCGGTCGTGACACGCTGACACTGACACGAGGCCGATGTACGGGTGCGTGGTCAGTGTTTACTACCCCTCCAGGTCGCGTGGGCGGCGACACCGGCCTCATCGAACGGACTTGGACTCTGGGGAGCTGGGACTATCCCGCCAATGTGGACTTGGAAAACCCATGGCATCCTTTACCCGCCGACGCGGTGCACGGGGACTCCAAGGAGGAGCGGAACGCCGACGCGTCGTCCATGACTAGTGGCGGCGAGGAACGGAACGGCGACGCGTCGCGTAGCGGCGAGGAGCGGAACACCGACGCGTCCTCCTCGACTAGTGGCGGCGAGGAACGGAACGGCGACGCGTGACCGTCCGCGCGGTGCAGCGAGGGGCTCCTAGGGCTTGGGAGGGGCGATTCCATGGTGGTCGACATGAGAGGGAGGGGGAGGAGATAGCGATGAACGTGGACGTGAGGGGGAGGAGATAGCGATGTCGTGGGAGGCGCAGTATTTATAGCGAGCAATGGCACACCTACGTAAGATATGGACTGAGCTGCACTGACTTAACTGTAGGTCCAGTTGCGTCACTGACATGTGGGCCAGACCCCTGTTGGGCCCATATGTCAGTGAGCCAATGCACCTGCAGTTAAGTAACAACTACGTGGGCATATTTGTTGGAGTAAATTACGGGGGAGCGAATGGGTGGAAATATTGCTGGCCACAACGGATTGGGCAAGCGTGGGGGAGGAGAGTCATGCATGCAGATTTTTTCACACGGGGTGGAGTGGTGGGACCGCCGGAGGGAGAAGGAGAGTTTGGCAAGCATATTGTTTCCACACATGGAGAGGAAAAGATTTGGAGACGAACGGGCTTCCTGCAGGTATGTGGAACGGTGCATAATAAGTCATCTTGGATGCCGGGCTAGGTATAGTCTCAAGTCATTAAAAACATACACGCCCCACACATGTTCATATTTCAAGGTGCACTAAATTATTGCATGCGATGATTAAGGCTGGCCATAATGGTGGTATCTTAGCTGGTATCATGCACACGGGAATAGCAAACATGCTGATGTGGCAAAGAATTAAAGAAGAGAGGGGGATTAGAGTAACTAGTGTTCATGCATGCATTGGTAAACACATTTTTTTGTGAAGAACGACAGCACTAGTTGAGTACTTTTGCAGACTTCAAAAACTATTCCACCGCCTCTACTATATTGCTAAGAGTAGGTGAAATTTTTTAATCGAGCCCTTTAAACTAGAAGGGAGGTAGTGGTACTCTAAGGCTGGTCATAGTGGGGAGTAACTTAGACTAGTAACATGCATATGTTACTAGTCTATGTTACTACCTCTATAGTGCATAGTATCATAGATTAGTATCGTTGGTGGTCTCATTTATTGCCATGCATGACACATAGTAGCATCACATTTATTATGTATGGTATCTACCTATGTTACTATAACCATCTCTCTCTTGTTTAATTGCCTACCACATTAGCATGTTTGCGAGTCCCAAGTGCATGATACTACTTATGTTACCCCCACTATGGCCAGCCTAATAGCTAACCTTGTTGTGATGACAAGATAGGACATGGCACGCACCTAGACGGAGGAACTAGTCTGCATTGTGCATTTAAGTTTTGTCTGAAGTTAATGTACCTCTACTTTCACCAGACTTATAGATGTGTCAACATTCACAATGTCAAATCAATATTTTTACACTCATTATAAAACGTAGTTCTTATACTCATTATAATCAGTATTGTAGATATTGATATTTTTAGTATAAATTTGGTCATGGGATTTCATTGATGCCTGTCAAAGCGTGGAGGAAGCGGAGCTTGGGGCTTGCATTGCCGGTCTCTACATAGGTATTTCTCTTCATAATCCTGTAATTTTAGAGACTGATTGTGCTTTTGTGGTAGCGTCTCTTACATCGGGGGACTATGACAGGTCTGCTATGCGTGACCTGAAGATTAAAGCGTTGAGCATCTCGAAGTTGATCAACAATCAAATTGTCAAAGATTAGCCGTTCGGCCAATAAGGTGGCACACTTAATCGCTAAGTATAGCTTTGACAATAGATTAGATGGTATTCTTGTAAATAACGTACCGCCCTGTGTGGTGAATATTGTATCGAATGAGTGTACTAGTGTGGCTGGTTAATTAATATAAGGTGGTGTTAAAAAAAGTATAAATTTGGTCAAACACTTTGCAAACGGTTGACGGGAGTAAAAAGGACCAGAGGGAGTATCATGCATGCGGAGTAGGAAAAAAAATTGCTTGTCTAAAAAAAAGGCAAAAGATTGCTCATTTATAGCCGGTCGAAGTCTCAAAGGGCGCGACCGCGCGAGGGAGGCGAAGGTCGTAGGAGGCGCGGCGTTTCATGGAATTAAGTGAAGTTACATCCACGCGCCAGCATGGCGTGCGAACAGGCAGAAGCTATACCGTCAGGCCTACGATATGGGTCTAGTAGACATGACATCTAGTGGGTCCCGCATAGTTCTCGAGAACTCTTTGGGGGCTTGTAGCCGTTTATCCACCGGGCAAGCCAGCAACCCCACGCCGTTCGCACGCCCTACTTGTCCCCGTCTTCTACCTTACAACAGTTCGCTCCCAGTCGTCCCGTCCTTTCACATTAGTTCGCTCCCAGTTTTTTTTGCGGGGTACAACAGTTCAACTTCTCCTAACCCTCCTCCAAAATCCATGGCCTCCCAAATCTCCATGGTCGCCGTTGAGTACCAGGTTAGAGCCATCACCGGCGATCAGTTCATCGTCATCTACACACGTGGATCCGAGACGGTGAAAGCATGGCTTGCTCGCTTCCTACGCATGTTCAATAGTTCAACGGATGAGTGGTCGCTGGGCTAGATGTTGAGTACACCACAGTCCTGGGACGAGAGAAGGATCTAAAGGACGAAGAGAGGAAGAAGCCCGCCGTGATCCAGGTTTGCGTACATAACGTTTGCTTGGTCTACCACATATGCCATGCCGACATTGAGTGCCAGGATTTTAAGAACTTCCTCAAGGACAAAAGAGTGAAATTCGTTACTGTAGGCTTTAAGAACGACAGGGATGTGCTGCGTCGGATAGGTCTCGTTGTAGGCCAGCCCTTCGATCTCTAGAAGGCAAGCCTGGTGTCCTCCTCTCAACCTTCAATGCTGACCCTGGCAACAGCCATGATTGATCCTTCGTACGCTAAACTGAAGAAACCTCATCACGAGTTTCATCATGCATGGGAGTCGAAGACATTAGATGAAGATCACATCCTGTACGCAGCAATGGATGCCTACCTTTGTTTAAATATCTACAAGGGTTGGATGAAGAAGCAGAGCCCAGTGTCCGGTTCAAGCAAAGAAGCGTCGGTGAAGGGGAAGAGGAAGAGGGATGAGGACGAAGTCGAGGACGTGGACTCGGACTCCGAGTAGGTGGCAGTGCCGTCGCTCATGCTGGTTCTACTACAGTGTCAAGCGGACTAGTTGCTTAGTTTATTTTCAAGGGTGTGTTGTGCTGAGGCCCCGGCAGAACTATGTTTATGTTCTTTCTCGTTATTTGAACTCTTTAGTACGTACAGTAGTACTAGTACTATGTCTTACTACTGTTCTTCTTGCAGTTGGTACTACTGCTCGTATCTTCGTGTTCCTACTGTACTTAATACGTTCGTACTAGTAGTATAATTTGGGTCAATCGATTTGTGAAAGAAGTTCGACGGAGCGAAGGAAGAAGACGGCAGAAGAGGTGGAAGAAGCCCTTCTAGCCATCCATGTTGCATCAAACGGCTCACATGAGTCGACTGACCCAAATTGCTCCTTCAGATTGCAGGATCCACGTGGCATTCAAGGTCTCAAAGGTAGATTCCGCGTCCGAACCCGGTTTGCGGGCTCGACACCCACACGACCGGCTTCCGCCGCGATAGCCACCATGTGCGCCTCCTCCGTGCGGGCGGAGACGACAATGACACGCTAGTTCCTCCTCGCCGGCATGCTGGAGCACGCGCTCGTCCTCCTCTTCGTACGCTGCGTGCATAGACGCGGCTCCACCAGTTGCTCGCGTGCTTGGCAGTGCGGCGGCATCGCGAGGAGGGACTGCAGACGACGTAAGCGGGCGAGCCTTCGGCTTCATGGCACAGGGATGGCGGCGACACGACGGTGATGGGCGAGAAATTGTTGGCCGGAGCAGGCGGGCGCCGGCATGCGCAACGGCGGCGGCGGCATATTGATGAGTGCGCGTGTGGGAGCTTACTTTAGTTTTATATATAAGGTTGGTCAAACTTAAAAGAAAACAGTACTAGTACACGTAAACATTAGACTTAGGCAGCGCTTTTATTAGTTAGTACCACAACCACGATACGAAATCCTGTGCAAGCACGTGAACCGCGGTCGCGCGGTCGATCGAACGGTGCGTCACCGTGTCGCGCTCGAAGGACATCCACCGAACCTTTTTGTGTGTGTGAAAATAATCCTCGAATATTACTCAACTTTTTTTCCTGTGAAAGTTCTTGACGCTGCAATATTTTCCATATATTTGAATTTAGCTCCAGTTCGTGTTTATTTGGATTTGGACGTTTTAGGTGTGCCCTAGTTTTTTTAATACTGATTTTGTGTGTGTGACTGAGAGAGAACGTGTGTATGTGTCCATATGTGTGTTGTGGCGGAAGGGCAATGTGGAGACGGTGTGCGTGTGATACAGACATAGAGAGGTGTGAATGTGCAAATGATCATGCATGAGTGAGACATAGACAGATGACGATACGTTGTGTATACATGAGAGAACGGTCTTCTAGTTTACTTGTGTGTGTGTGTGTGTGTGTGAGAGAGAGAGAGAGAGAGAGGGAGAGAGAGAGACAGAGAGAGGAGCATCCGTAACACAACAACCATCTCTCTCGATTCGTCCGTCCCTCGCACGGTCGCATGCAACACATGCATCAACGCGCACATTTTGACACCCTCACACGGCCCCTGCCCACCTCAAGGCCCGCACAATCTCTTCGTGAATACCCATTTCCCTCCTTAGGTTTGTTTTCTCTCAATATCTGACACACACACACACACACACACACAGCCACACGCAGCACAACACACACAAACACACTCCCCCGAGCACACAATTCATCCCCATCCAAGGTTATACGGCGACCACTCTCGCTTGTGCTTCTTTGCACCCCAACATGCACAACACCTCAATCTTCAAAGAGGGCATCGAGCAGATCGAAGACGGCGACCACACCGCGCTAGAGAATGCGGGGTCATTTGGAAGCAGGGTGATGTGACGACGGCTGACTGACTCCTCCCCCCACCCTCTCTCTCTCTTGCTCAAAATTACCAATCCCTCTCTCCCCCGCACAAAATTGTCAATCCCTCAACCCACGAGATCCTTCCCCTCTCGTCCATGTTTTTATAGCTCTCTCATCAAACATGTTGTCTCTTCTCCTTCCACGTATACAGAATCCACATACATGTTGTCTCTTCTCCTTCCACGTATACAGAATCCACATGCACACGCATCTCATGTATATTACATGTATCCATCTTTCTCACAGACCTAACTTATTCCTCTCTCTTTCTCTCTCTCTATCTCTCTCTCTCTGTCTCGTTAGGTTTGTCTCCTACTCTCTTGTCCACATACATACAATCTTTCCCGCCCTATCTGCTCCATCTTCAAAAGCTCTCTCTGCACGTTTCATTCACACATTGGGATATGTCAAAATGTTGCTACTATAATGGCTGATGTAGAGTTATGGTTGTTTTTGTTGCATCCTACAAAGTAATATCTATGAAATGCATTTAGATTCTCATTTGACTGGGATTATGTGAGTTTGAGCATGTTGTGAAGTACTATAGACCTTGTATACATCTTGGGATTCGACAATGATTGTAACTATTGAATTGTATAGACCATTACATTCGAAGTCAATAGCCTAATATATTTATTTCACAATTTCAACAAATGATTAGTTCACTACAAACTAAGAAAACAAATGTGTACTCCCTCCGTTTTTATTTAAGTCCGCGTATTAGCATTGGTCAAAGTCAAGTTTTGTAAACTCTCAGAAAGCTTATAACAGAAAATATTAACATATACAATAACAAATAAATACCATTAGATTCATTATTGAATGTGCTTTCACATCATACATATTTGTTATGGTAAATGTTTATTTTTTCTATAAACTTGGTCAAACTTTAGGAAGTTTGACTTCGGTCAAACCTAATATGCAAAGTTTACTACTACTACTCGCTAGTTGCTTAGCCGAATCACTCAACACGCCACACGGGGAGTCCAGTGTCACAAAATTTTGAGGTCGGCGGGAAAATCTCCCGCGACCCTGATTCGAGCAGTGGGAAGTTACCATCATAGCCTTCGGAATAGGCCTACGGATGACGCTTGGTAGGGGGCTGTTTTCGTAACTTCAGGTTCACCCTACCCAGCCAACCCCACCCCGGCACCCAGAGTAGTACACCTGAATACTCCCCATTTTCTATCCCCACCGCAAAATAGACTTCTCCACGGCACCGCAACCTTCGTGCTCCTCCCCTTTACATCGGCGCATTCGTCCACCGCAGCGCATCTGCCTCATCGACGACCTCGTATGCCGCACTGGAGCCGGTCCACCGTCGTCGTCGTACACGGAGCCTCTTCCCCGGCATCATCTTCCACGGTCTCGGATCTGGTTCCCGGAAGCCGACGCCAAGCACAGAAGTACCACCGTCGTGGACAATGAACTGACTCCCGTTGCCGACCATGACTCACAGAGGCCACCGCGACCATCGTTCTCCTCCTCGATTGGTAATGTGTGTATTGAATCACTTAGCAGTACATGTGCAGTTCCAATTTTGTTCATAACTACCCTTCAAATTTCCTGGGTGCTATTGTTCATTTAAAAGTAATTGGTTATAGCCACCATTGTCCAACAGAATATCAGCTTGTAATTGTGCGTCGCTCCTGTATCTCGCTAGTAGAGAAGAGAGAAGAGATAGCAGAGATGTCGGGAAAAGCGGCCGGGCGTGCGCTAGTTTTGGCGCGCGGCGACCGACGCGCTTTATAAAATCCAACGCCCTCCCACCGCTCTGTGCCTTGCCACCGCTCTCTCCCCGCTCTTTTTCGCCTCGCCGCCGCCGTGTCGCCGGGAAACTTGGGGATACCGCGGCGTCCGCGCGCGCCCCTCCGGTGGTTTCTCCGTGGAGATCCGGTTCCGCGGGATGCGCCTCGGCCTCAGCAATTTCGACACCGCCAACGAGGCCGCCCGCGCGAACGACGCGGCGGTGTGGCGCCTCCGGTGGCCTCATAGAACATTGAACTTCCCCAACGTGCCGATGCGGGAGCGGGCGCAGGAGCTCGCGCCTCTACCGCGGCTTAGGGCGCTGTGGCGCCAACACTTCCTGCAGGACATCATCAACGAGCGCGAGTTCTACGCGCAAAGGAGGGCGGAGAGGGATAAGAGGAGGGTGGAGCGAGCCACCTATCGCGAGGACAAACGTAGGCGAAAAGCGGACGCTCAATTCAACATGAGGCTAGGAGCAGCGTCGCCCTGGGAATCTGACGATGATCGGTATCTTCACGCCTACAGTTAGATGTCGGAGGAGGACATCACCGAGGAGGAGTCGGACGACGAGGAGTAGTTGAATTATCTTTTTTTATCTATCTATGCTGAGAACTATCCTCTACTCTCTAGTATCTACTTCTCGATCTCAGCACTGTAAACGCTTTTCTAAACCGCCGCGCGTTGCGATTCTGTTGGAGATGCTCTAACATGGCAGACGAGTGCTTTAATGTTGCCCACAAGATGCGCGAGTATTACTAGTAGTATATTTTTCTTGCCATGTTGATATTTTAAAACCACGGGTGCGAACATGCAGAGGAGCAATGAAGACCAAACACGGGATATTCGGGACATCTTCAAGGAGCGTGGCAAGTTAAAGAGGAGCTGCACCGAACCTGTAAAACGAGCTTTGGTAAGTAACACCCTTTCAATTACTTTCGTGCAGCCTCGTGTTCTTCGATGTGTATATGTTGTAGTTTCTGTTTCTCTTAAGCGTGGTGTTCTTCGATGTGTAATAAGAAGAGTCTTAATCGTCCTAATGCTTTCGTTTTTAGCTTTATGTAGGAAGTGGGTGTTCTCACCTTGTAGTCTGTTTTTATTATTTTTTCCTTTTGAATTCACTTCTCCGAGTTCTGTTTATCTGGCTTCTACTAAATTGATCTAGGTTGCTCTGAGTATTGATCTAAAAAAGAAGTAACTTCATGTCAGGATGCAGTTCCTGCGAGGAGGGAAGTATGGTCAACCTCGAGATCATGTTTCCAAAATGAGGCTGGATTACACACAAGGTGCCAGTTCCCTAATGATGCTGGATTAGACACAAGGTGCAAATTCCCAGATGATGCTGGATTACACACAAGCCAGGTGGAGTCGTCAGTTGTTCGTGTCCTCGTGGCATTAGCAAAGGCTGAAAGAAAGCGTGCAGCAGCCCTTGAGAATGTAGCTGAGTTCCTGAAGAAGCAAAAAGAGCAATCAGATGCTCTCTTCACCCAAGCCAAAGAAGAGATGGAAGAAGCCAGAAATAAGCTAGCAGAGGCAGAGCAGGCTAGGCATCTCCTGCTATCTAAAACTGTTGTCAATACAAAATTTCCTTCATAATAGCTAGGTTCAAATGTTTATCCAGTCAGCATGCCTGTTGTGATGTCCGTGCATCTACTGATGTGGCATAAAATGTTTTTTTTCGGGTCATGTAATAACAGCAATTACTTTCCAAACAATAACAGACGAAGCATTGGGCATGGTATAGTTCACGCGCAAGCCCGACATTCCAAGTTCAACTTCCACACCAAACTCATGTTCACAGATATCTGCACATTCATACATAATGTCCACAACCATGATTCACTTCAAAGCCAAAAAAATGTGAGGAGAGTTATAAATAAAGAAAATCCTCTACTAGTTCCTGCTACCAGTGCGAGCACAACAAGTCAAGACCATGCGTAAATTAATTATATTTTAGTCATTTTTTGTGTTCTAAAATGCCTGCCGGCTCGCGGAAGGACATGTTGCCGGCACACGTGCGGATTCAATGAAGGCAGGCGTGGTAGTCTTAAGCTGGTTGCACGCGGCGAGGAGGCGTGCTCAGCCGGGCCTGCAGCGAGTGCGGCCCTCTTGGCCGGCGCGCCGGTTCAATGCCTGCGCTATGAGAGGTCGCGTCCGTGTCAGAGCAATCACTCCCTCCAGTCCTTTTTGTTTGGGTATAACAAAATCTCGTTTTCGATTCACACTTTACAAGTAAAATTCGTGGAAAAACTTTGACCCAAAGTACGATGGGGACTAGTAAACCAGAATGGAGGTAGTAGTTTTTTTAATCAAGAAGGGTTTTCCCCTTCCGATTTTCATTACTGAAAACCAGCATCTAAATCTAAACCATAGTATTTGCCTAGAACTACCAGGTTCAACATCTCGCAACATAAACCCATACAACCTCCATAGCAAAAAAAACCATACGACCATACGCCAAGGAGGTACGTAGTACTATGAACTCCATTTTCGCTCCATACCAATCGTTCTAAAAACTACTTACTACTTATAACGCGCCATTGAAAATCGGAACTCTTAACCCCGCTAAAAAAAAGATATTTTAAACATGGCTACTCGATCTGTGGCAACTGGCGAGCCACCGCGCTCCAAGTCGTTCACCTGTGGTCCCGACCATCAACTCCTACGGATCAAATTATCACGCGAGCTGACTATTCCTACAAAGGTGCTCCACCACGTACCCGGTACCCGCGAATGCAGCAATCGTGCACCTAGGGTTTTAGGATTTATTTGTTAACGCCGCCTTTACGTAACACTCATGTGTGCGAGACGGCAAGAGGCCGACTGCGTGGGTGCACCTCTTCTCTTCGTATATGTACTCCACCGTTTGTCGGGTGTCCAAAAAATTATAATAACTACTAGCAATGTGCCAATGCGTTGCCACACGATCAAAGTAGATTAATACATATTCACCGATTTGATAGAAAAAAGTCTAGTTTTGAAATACGTATATCACTAAAAATATGTTATGTTTCACTCAAAATATATTCCTTTGGCGGTTTTGATGAGATAAGGGAGGAATGTTGTTGGTTTCAAGATTTGAGAAGTGGTATATGTCTAATTTCTACTCTTACTAGCAAGATGCCCGTGCGTTGCATGGAACATCAAGATCTTGTGGGAGAAAAGGATGAACAAGGGAAGGCCTTATCTGCAAATGTGGTGAAGAGTGTGGGTAAATTGCCATATTTTCCTTCCTACCCATTAGATATAAATCGGACGACCTACATTGCAGGATGGCAGGCCCACCATCATCACGAACTCTAGTTTTTATCCCTACTCTTATAAACAGCATTGTCGGTGATGATCGTGTGCCTGCCATCCTGCAATATAGGCCGTCCGATCTATATCTGACGGATAGGAAGGAAACTATGGCAATTTTGCAAAAAGATACCCACACCCCTCTCCACATTTGCAAATAAGGCCTTCACTCGTTCATCCTTTTCCCCCACAAGATAAACTACTCATACAAATGCATCTTGATGTTTCGTGCAACGCATGGGCATCTTGCTAGTTGTTGCAAAAAGCCCATGTGTGTGTGAGAGAGAGGGAGAGTGGAGGAGGACTGCATGTGTGACAAAGACACAAGGAGTGTGTGTGCGATAGGTATCAGCTTAAAATGAGGCGATAGTGTGTGTGCACGATCGAGAGGGCGTGTCTCAAGAAGGGAAGAAAAATCTACATAGATACAAGGAGCGGGAGAGAGACATGTATGCGATGGTGGAAGCACGAGTGTGCGGGTGTATAAACCTATCTAGAGGTTAGCTAGTCAATAAATGTTTGTGAGAGAAATACGAGTCGGGGTGCGAAAGCGAGAGTTTTGTGTGTGTGAGAGAGAGACGGTAGTCATGAAGGGGAGTGGAAGCAGGAGTTGTGTGTGTGTGTGTCTGTGTGTGTGAGAGAGAGAGAGAGAGAGAGAGAGAGGAGACGGTAGTCGGGGTTGTCTGATCGGTAAACAAATTAATAATGTCAGTCTGGGATGGAGACGAAAAGGAGACCGCAACAAATGTTGTGTCTACAGGAGAGAGAGAGAGAGTAATTTTAGTGGTATGAGTCATATGTAGAGACATATAGGGTGTGTGAGAGAATTCCATAGAGAGAAAGACAAAGTGACAGACGAGTGGAGACTGTGTGTCTGGCGGTGAAAAAGAAAGCTTAGGTACCGAGTGATACCAGAGAACAGTAGAGACGTGAGAGATAATGGAAACCGTGTAATGTATAATGATAGGGAGAGTGTGATACTTCTCAAGGGAGACGTCGAGAGACCATGTTTGCGAGGATAAGAGAAACATGAAGTGAGCGTGCGGGTGAGCTGGAGAAAAGAGAGTGATAGCTACCTGAAGGAGCATGCATGCGAGAGAGATGGGCGTGAAAGGATTGAACAAAAAAGGGATTCAAATATTTGAATTCGAGATGATGATACATGTAATCCATACTTGAACCAAAATTGATCTATCAAACATACATACTCGTATGAATTCACGCACATCTATGTTATTTAATATGTAGATATTACTGATCCATACATTTTAGTAGAACATAATTTGGTTAACTTTTTACGAATTCAACCTTAAGATTTCGAGATCGTTGTATTTGCAAATCATATTATACGTATAAAGGAGCACAATTCTTTGTTGTGCTTTTGAAAGTATATATAAAAAAATGATGTATATAGAATGTAATTCCAATTGAAAATGGATCCCGCCAGAAAAAAAATAGAATACAAATGGGATTCGAATTGAGTTGGCACGGTAAACGTGCACTCTGCAAAATTTGAACGAAGCGGGGAAAGTCGCAGTAACCGCCCGAAACCAAAATCTGCGAGATGGAAATCACTACTGCCTATCCCTGCCACACAAAGCCTATCTGCTGGATTTCTATAGGTTTCGATAGGGGTAGGTTTATAATTTCACCCAAACGTGACGTAACCGCCTCTCACCCGAGATTCATACATGGTGGGCGCCAAAACACAGTGTGTCCTCGGCCGAAATCGACTCCCCCCCGATTCATATTCATACACGGTGGGCGCTAAAAACAAACTCTCGTCGGCAAATATTCGGTGTATGCGAGATTACCGTCCTATCCCCAACCGACTAATGTTGCTGTGATGTAGTAGAAATTTGAAACGGGGGCTAAGTTTGTAAATTTCCTCGCATTTGAGACAAGCGCGCCCTGAATACATGGTTCCCCCCTTCCTCTCTACCTCCCTTTTCCCCATTCGTACTCCGTGGGCGCCAAAACACCCTCTCCACCCCACCCTCCTTTGTCCGTTGTTGTCCGCCAACCCATCCACCGCCGTCCTCCTCCACCATGCCGGAGCTGTTACCCCGACGCCGCCGTCCATTACAAGAGATCGACCTCTCTCATCCATGGCTTCGGACCAGGATCCTTGCATCCCGTCCTCTCGCTTCATCCCCGCCGTCGTCCACCTTGCTGGCGCCGCTCCTATGACCGTCTCGTCCACCGCGCCTCGCCGCCACCGTCTACCCTCCTACATCTGCTTCCACACCGCCGACAGCCATCGCTGCCGCAGCACCATCAAATTCTCAGCAGATGTGTACACGGCGCCACCAGAGGCGGTACTCTTTCGTATCTGCTAAACTTATTTATCGCAGCAAGAAAATAGATCGCCACTGCTTTACTCTGATTTCTTGTCTTGGTTGCGAAGTTGCCTTTGTCTGGTTTGCACCTTCAGATCCGCCATGGCATGCTCAACACCATACTCGCAATGCTTATGGTTTTCCCCTTTTATATTCCACACTAGTTAAATCACAGTAGACTAAATTTCAAAATTGGGTCGGTCAATTTTTCAGAGCCCGCCGAAGTTCGCCGGTGCGATCGAAGGGGCTCGGGTGGTTGTGGGGCCTCGCCGAACGAAGAAAACTTGATGCGGGTGGGGGTTGGGGTGGGGGGCGGAGGAACACAGGCGGTGGGGGGCCGATGGCTCCGGCCGGCGGCCCGTGCGGTATTTGTATGGGAAGAATCAGAGACGAGGAAGAAGAAGGGTTAGGAGACGTAGGATCTTCATCCAACCGCCTGAAATGGTCGAGAGACAGCTAGGAGTTGCATTCTTAATGCGCTCTGGTTCATCATGTGTGGGCACTGCGCAACCAACATTTTATTATCCAAAATCTGCTTGCTCTTCTTTACCATGTTCCTCTTCCGTTCTTCTTTAATATGTACTCTCTCCGTTCCTAAATACAAGTCTTTGTATAGATTCCACCATGGACTACATATGGAGCAAAATGAGTGAATCTACACTCTAAAATGTACCTGGATACATCTGTATGTGATCCATAGTGGAAATCTCTACCAAGACTTATATTTTGGAACAGAGGGAGTATGATAGTAGTGCAGTATGTTCCTTGTACTGAAGATGAGCAGGGACATTTGCAGTGTAGAGGTCTATACGGTCGGTTGTGATGGACACTTTGAGCCTTTTTGATTCGTAGGATCTTGTAAACATAGGAATAGATTTGTAGTGGCCTGCCCATTTGAATCCTATAAGAATAGCAAGGAAATGCGGGGAGCTGTGTCGCCTTTGAGAGTTACATTGATATTAACAGTGCCGCACCTTCACTTGAAGAGAGCTAGTATCCGAAACCTTTCTAGCCGTACCGGCAATACTAGCACATATATTCCAGCAAGTTCCACTTTGCTGATTTTACTCTGATGCTTAAGGTTTTCCCGTTATATCTACACTATGATCTGTGTAGCTGCTTTGTGTCGCACTAGCAGCAGTCCACTCTTGAAGCTAAACACTGCAATGACTTACAAAATTGGCACCAAGGCATTGAGTTCCATTCTGGATGCAATGAAACTCATACGCTCCCCGCCTGTTGATTCTTGTTCACAATATGATCCTAATGACTATTCTAACCTCGAGGAGTCAAAGGCAGATGGCCTGTCCTGTTCACCCATCAAGGTGCCTGTTCTAATTTGGCAATGTTTTATTGATTGCGGGTATCTTGCATATGTTGTCTTGCATTTCTTCTACTTTGTTGCACCGCCATCTGCTTAGTTTACTCATCATATATGTCGAGATGCCATGCCCATCCATTATCAATACATATTCCATCTGTCATCATACCATGTTTTTCCACTCAAATGTTGTTCTTGTGCATCAGACATCAAAAAGGAAGAGGGTGATTGCCGAACCTGAAGGAGCACGAGCAAAGTCCTTGAAAAACGTGGTGGTGCCGGAGAAATCAGACAACACCCCACTTATATTGGTTGTACAACCAGTGACACAAAACGTAGGACCGACTCCAGCAGACTGTACCCAAACTTCACTAGCCACACCACTAGCCCCACCACACAGGACATGCACTCCAGCAAAAGGTATACCGATTTCATTTGCCATAGCACCAGCTGTACCACAGAAAAATCCCACTCCAGCAAAAAGTACAGCAAGTCCACCGGCCGAAGACCTATCCCAACTGCAGAGACGGCCAATTCCTGCAGATTGGAACCCCATTCCATTTATTCCCAGTTTAAAAGACAATGCTTTCAATGTTGTTAGGGACTATGTGCATATATTCCCATCATGGGAACATTATTCTGAAGACAAACACCATTTTCACATCTTCCTGTCCAACTTACGTGTAAGTGCTATTATTCATGGTTATTATTTTCCTGTTTTCTGCTGATTGAACACATCAATGATTTACATTACATTGTTGTAACTAGGCGAGGGTCAATCTGGATAGTCATGACGAGCAAAGCTTGCTTGTGCTTTTCAAGGAAGCATTGCAGCAGTATCGGTGTTACCTGAGGAAATCACACTTTGATGGCAAGTCTATAAACGAATTTCCGGTGAAGTCTCCTGTGCTAAATTTAGAAGACATTGAATGGAAAAACCTTGTTATGCACTGGTCTCGTTCCCAGGATGAGGTATTCTCTATGAAATCACATGAAATTTGAACTTCTACTTTTCTGCATGTGCCTTACAGATCTTTTTTGCAGGAAATCTTCTCGAAGAAGAATTCCGGTTTGACAAGAACGACAGGATATCGCAAATATGCTGCCCGCTGCATTGCTCTTGTTAGTACCTGTTGTCTTGTATCACTGTACTTGCATACATACCTGGTTCATTATGTGACAGCAGTATGCATGATAGCTTGCTTAACAATTGTTCGCTCCAAATTATCTGATCTGTATGAATGGTTACATTAGTGTAGAATATATCCAATGCCAATGTTTTTTTAGCTCTGCATTGTTCTTGTAAGTACATGTTGTCCTTTATCAGTGTACTTATAATGACAGGTAGTTGTTCATGTACCATCACTCTGCAGCTTATTTTCCTTTGCCCTCCATTTTCTACACATCAGATCTATATTTACTCTTACCGTAAGGTTGGTACTGAAGAAGTTTAGCTGTGCATTGCTCTTGGCTGTACCTTTTGCCTGTATCGCTGCACTTACATTTATAGCTACTTGGTTATGTAGCATCACTCTTCATCTTATCTTAAATATTCTCCATTTTTTCGTATATTATCACATCTATATTTACTCTTAACAAAATGTAGAATAAAGGCAATGCTTTTGAAGAAGATTCTGTGGTAAACTTCTTGAATTGCCCCCCCATCAGCATGGACAAGGCCTTTATAGAGCCTGTCTTCACCAATAATCTAAGTTTGTCCATCTCAAGCCTTCAAACTTTGTTGTATATATTTGGTTAGGCATGACTGCAATAGCTGTTTATTTTTGGTGTTTGCATCAAATTGCTTGTTTAAAGTTTATTATGTAGTTCATAAACAAAAGTTTGTCCTTTCTCAATTTAAGTTTTCAGTTGTACAACCAAGTTCCTTCTTCATACCATGTAAATTAAACTATACAGAGCAAGTGATCTTCTTTTGCACTGCATGTATGCTTCTGTTCTTCATCCGTAATCCAGTGGTGTGGTGAACCTACCCACTACAGCACAATGTCATATTCTGCAATGTCTTAACTATCAACAATGTCATATCATTCTACTATTATTTAAACTGTCTCTTTATTTGCCAATCTGAAATGGTATAAATTGATAGCACACTAACCATTGATACTTATGAGTTCTTGATCTGTAATCCTGTGGTGTCGTGAAGCTGTCAACTCCTTCACAATGTCATTTCCTGCCATGTCTTGACCTGAACAATACCATATTGTGTTAATGCAATTTTAAACTGTGTCACTTTATTCGTCAGTAAGAAATGTGATGAATTGTCAGCACTGGTACTTTTATGTGCAAAACCTGCCATCTGTCTACTTGTTTATCTTTCAGAGTGAGGAAGATATAAGTGTTGAACAAGCGCAGTCTCATCATCTTGCTCAGCTGCTTGCGCTGCAGGTCCCCAGCAGGGCTAACCTTTCTTGAACTCTATTGAAGTGCTGTCGGTTTTGTATATTATTTTGTCGGCGTGTTTATTTGCACTGGTGGCGATCTTTGATGCCCAGTGTATGTAATCTGTTGTCTGCTTGTGCTTTATTATCATAGTGGCAAACTTTGATGCCCAGTGGATGTAATATGCCGTAATTTCTTTATTGTATAGTCTAGGTTTTTTCTTATTCACGATGCTGCAGTTATTTTACTGTATATATATCCTGTCTTCGCAGTAAACCGGCCAAACCGTAAAATTACGGTACATAATCAGGCCGTCATGCAATCACGATGTAGGTTGGGCCTGAAACGTGCCGAACAGCTCACGGGCCGGCAGCAGCCCGAAATGAACCCCGGCCCATGATTGTGCGAATCAAATCACAGGCTTTTAACAGGCCAAAATGTCCCGGTCCTTGTTTGGCCCAATCAGATATCGGCTGCGAGCAGGCCGGATGCAAACCAGGCCGTAGTTAGGCCCAACTATATGACGGGCTTTTAACAGGCCAAAATTAATATAGGGCCGAAATGTTAAACGGTCCCTTAACAGGCCAAAACTAATATCAGGCCGAATTACTAAGTGGGCCTTTAGCAAGTGGGCCCAAAAGCATAGTGTCCAGTTGACGGGCCGAATCTGATATGGGCCATAATTGAGCCCAAAGCCTCTTAAAGGGTCGGACCTGATCTGGGCCGTAATTTGGCCCAGAACGTGCTAGGCTTTTAACGGGCCGGATCTCATATGGGCCACTATTAGGCCCGGAGCGTGGCAGGCCATTAATGGACCGGATCAAATATGGGCCGGCATTTGGCCCAAAACATGGCAGCCAGTTAATGGGCCGGCCTACTAGGGTCCTCAAAATCTTGTGGGCCTACAGCTGGGCCGACCCATTAATGTCGGCGAAATCTCGTGGGCCTTTAGCTGGGCCGGCCCATTATGATCCGCAAGAATCTTGTGGGCCTTTACCTGGGCCGCCCCATTATGGCACACAAAAATCTTGTGGGCCTTTACCTGGGCCGGCCCATTATGGCCCGCAAATTCTTGTCGGCCTTTAGCTGGGCCAGCCCATTATGTTCCGCAAAATCTCGTGGGCCTTTAGCTGGGCCGGCCCATTATGGTCCGCAAAATCTTGTGGGCCTTCAGTTGGGCCGGCCCATTTAAACTTGATGGGCCGGTCCACGTGTCAACATAACATAGGCGCGTCTCGCCCATTGGATGAGTGACACCTGTGCCAACGCGGACCTGACACGTGCCTCCTCCAGCCAATGATGATTTTACACGTGGAAAATCCCCATTGGTCGGGGGTGTTAACGGGTTATCAGATCCAAAACCCGACCCAATAGCTTAACGGCGTTCCGTTACGGTGGATGCCACGTGTCGGTCACCCTTGACGAAAGCACTTCTGTGACGCGCGATTTATCGTCATGGAAGTGGACACTTCCGTGATGATAATTTTGGTAATGTCATGGAACACTTCTACGACAGCACAGGTATGACTATCTTGATTCTGTCATAAATTTGTCATGGATGTACATGCATGACAAAAAAGCGACCTACTGTGACAAACACGTATCATCACGGAAGTGTATTTTTTTGTAGTGAGAAGATCCTTTCTTGGAAATTGATGTCAAAGGGGGAGAGAGAGCACATCAAAACTTGTCACATAAGAGAGAAAGCACATCTTAGCTTCTCTAGATGCTTATCAACCATAGAGGAGAGAAGTCACATGTCTTTTAGAGGGGAAATACATGTTAAGTAATTAGAGGTTTTGTTGCCTTGTCCTAATTTTCTTTTCCCTATATTCTCCCATTATCCAATATCACATTCAGGGGGAGAAAGAGCTCATATCCAAGGGAGGAAAATCTTTGGAATTCATTGCATATCTTTATTCTTTGGGGACATGCCCATATCCAAATAGAGTACTAAGTACTCTCTCTCTCTCTACATGTCATCCCAATCTTGGTACTCTTGTGGTTTTCTCAATTTGCTTTGTTTAGTAGGTGTTCTTGTGTTATCTAACCCTGTTTTCTCAAGTTCACCTCCTCCAAAGCCAGCTCAAGTCCACAAGGTAAGTATATGCATCACACTCATGTGCACGATGATCTCTTGCTGATGTACATATTGTTTGCAAGAAGGACTCATGAACATGAAGGTACATTTCCTGTATTTACATCATTTGCTCTGATGCATGTAGCCAGGATACATATAACTCGTTGCTTGCTCTGACATGCTTATGCATTCACATGCTCTTATATTCTATATTTACATGATTGCATACATGTAGGGGGAGCCTATGCATGTTACATGTCTTTCCAAAGCTTTACTTATTATGCTTCATATCTTTATCTACACTACAAAAAAAATACACTTCCGTGATGATACGTGTTTGTCACAGTAGGTCGCGTTTTTTGTCATGCATGTACATCCATGACAAATTTATGACAGAATCAAGATAGTCATACCTGTGCTGTCGTAGAAGTGTTCCATGACATTACCAAAATTATCATCACGGAAGTGTCCATTTCCATGACGATAAATCGCGCGTCACAGAAGTGCTTTCGTCAAGGGTGACCGACACGTGGCATCCACCGTAACGGAACGCCGTTAAGCTATCGGGTCGGGTTTTGGATCCGATAACCCGTTAACAGCCCCGACCAATGGGGATTTTCCACGTGTAAAATCATCATTGGCTGGAGGAAACACGTGTCGGCTCATCGCTGGGACAGATGTCATCCACTCATTGGACAGAAGGCGCCTATGATACGTCGACACGTGGCATGGCCCAACACTGGCCCATTCCTGTGAAAAGGCCGGCCCGTTTGACTTGGTCAAAAGGTGGCAGGCCGGCCCATGGAAATCCTGTTAATGGCCTGTTCGCATATAGCCCATTTACAGCCCGCTAACCCAAGGCCCGTTACGCCCTATTCGAATTAGGCCCAGCAGCATCATCTGGGCCATCCAATATGATTCTAGCCCGTTTTCACTTCTGGCCCATGTATGGCCCATGACGTCTTTCGGCCCATATGAGGCCCTATGTAACTCTTGGCCTATTAACGGCCCGTGCTGAAACTGGCCCGTAATGAACAGTGTATTACTTTACACCCATTAACGGCCCGTGGTGAAACTAGCCCGTAATGAACAGTGTATCACTTTATACCCATTAACGGCCCATTATTCTGTTGAGCCGTTTCCAGCCCATGTTATCTTTCGGCCTTCTCAGAGCCCATTTATTCTTGGGCTATTTTCCAGCATTCGTTTACTTACGGCCCGTTACTGTCATTTTCTGCTTGTGGGCCAAATTCAGCCCGTCGTTACAGTCGGCCCTTTTGTGGTCCGTTAATACGTTGGGCCGTTTTCATAGCGTTATCAAATGCGGCCTATTAACGATGGCCCGTTATGGTCGGCCCATGAACGGACGATTCCAACTCTATCCTGTTTACGGCTAGAATGCGGTCTGTTTGGCCCATGTTTGGCCAATCGATCATACGGCCCGTATAAGGCCCATTGATGATACGGCCCGTAGAAGGCCCATTGTTTCTATAGCCCGTAGAAGGCCCATTGTTTCTACGGCCCGTAGAAGGCCCACTGTTTCTACGGCCCGTAGAAGGCCCACTGTTTATATGGCCCGTAGAAGGCCCACTGTTTGTACGGCCCGTAGGAGGCCCAGTGTCACTACAGTAAATATTAGCCCATGGTTATTGTGGCCTAGTTTAAAAAAAATAGGTTATTGCAGCCACTAGCAAACCGCAGAAAAAGAACTGCACTGACTACAAGCAAACAAATAAACAAGACAACAAGGAAATAAATAAGCAAGCAACTTACACTAGGCTATCACGGCTATTACACATATAACATCCACTGGGCATCAAAGTTCGCCACCAGTGCAAATATAGGGAACACAACAACATATAAATGCCGCAGCAAAACAAGTCCAGAACTGAAACGACTTCAGAAGAGCTCAAGAAACAATATCCTGGGTACCCATAATGCTGGCAAGATGCTTAGCAAGCTTATTAACTTTCTCTTGTTTGGCGCTTAAGTCCTCCAGCGCTTGCTGTTGCACCAGAAAGTATGCATCTGAATTCTGCAGGGACTTCCTCAGTCCTTCGGCTTCCTGTCGCATAACATCTGATCGATGTCTTTCAACTTGAAGATGAGACTCAAGAAGCCGAACTGATTCAGGCAACGAGTTCGAAGAGCTGGTGGCAGCAGTGGTAGCCAGTAACTCGAACACTACATCAAGACAGGACTTTGGGGTTGTCTCAGTGTCTTCAATATAGTTTTTATCATCTTTCTTGGAGACCAACAGGGATGTCTCACTATCTTGAACCTTATCTGCATTACTTCCTTTACCATTGCATAACAGGGTACTCTTCTCCAATATTTTATCCGCGTTCTAAAAGAGAAACAAACAAAGACATCTCAGGTTTACAATGTAATATATGAAACTCATTTTGGTAAACCAGTTCAGTAGTAAGGTGGACAGGATAACAGCATGAAACAAACATATATCTATGTAGTATGGTTACTGTATGGTCTATATCATTCTAGTTTATGTTGCCAAATCAAGATAGATACAGTTCGAATCATATCTATTTAAGACAAAGCAGCATAGACAGAATATAAGTGTGGGAAACTACACAGCAATAACAACACTTGTAATGTGCATGGCATGAGAACATAACTGTTTATTCAATTGAAACTGAAATCAACATAGAGCAAGTTACAACAGCAAACAGCCAAACACGTTGAAGAAATAGGTTTAAAACATACCTGTTGCGCCATTGGAGTTTCAATTGCATCCTTCAAATTTGAAATTAGTTGGTATCAATAAATACAGTGATGCAAGAGCAAAGTAGTATGAACCATAGCTACGGAACCTGACCTGAGAACAATTCTTCTTCTGCTTTAAGTGTTGACTTCAGGTTCGGAGTGGTGGTCCTCGTGATTTGGGCACTTCAGTTGCCTTACTAACTGCTCGTGTTTGGGTGCTCTGTGGTGGAGACGGTGCTGTGTCAATGGGAACTGGGTGTCTATCTGCTGGGGTTGGGGTTAGAAGGGGTGTAGCTGGTTCTCTGTCCAACTGTGTAGGGGTACAATCTGCATGAGTGTGGGTTATGTGTGGTGGGGCTGGTTCTTGGGCAAGTACAACCGTGGTTCTATCTGCATCGACACATAGCACGATCTTTTCTGAAGACCATGTTTTTACTCCCACAGATACTGCCATCACTCCCTCCAATTGAAATGGCTGATAAACAAGAAAAGTAATTGAATGTACAGACATTGTAAGATAGACAGGTGCAATGGATAGTAGGGAAGAAAACAGGGCATGCAATAATTCACATTTATGTTGTCTAAGGAAACAGAATAGAAGGACATAATTTCACATATATGATGGCTAATTAAACAGGATAGCATGACACAATTTCACATGTATGATGGCTAACTAAACAGGATAGAATGACATACTTCAAAATATGATGACTATGTAAACAGGATGACATGATATAAGTATACGATGTGTCTATTAAAGTGGTTGGCATGCCATAAATCACAAACATGCCGTCGATGGAAACATGATGGCATGATATAATTCACGGATAGAATGACATAATTTAAAATATGATGACTATGTAAACATGATGAGATGATATAACTATATTATGTCTTTAGAAAATGGGTTGGCATGCCATAATTCAGATACATGCTGTCTATGTAAACATCATGGCATGACATAATTCAAATATATGATTTATATACTAAGGAAGTGAGCAGAGGGCAATCACATATATAATGTGTCAACTAAGGAGATGGCATTCAATATTGTGTATATGATGTAAAAACTAAGCATTGCAATACAACATATGCATTATATGAGTAATATAACCCTGCCAAGTTTGAGCATACACCTTAGGGGGATAATAGGACTGGTCATCTGCCTCTGAATCCTCCTCTGAAGAGCTATCTGTAACCAACAAGATATCTGCTTCAGCAGGTAGCATTGTCTGCTCTGAAGACCTTGTTTTCACTCCAGATTTCTCCATCAGCAATTCAAATAGCCGATGCACAGGAAGAGCAGTTGACTATACAAACATTGTCGACAAAAGCAATGAGAAATACAAAAAAAGGACGACATGATATAATTCACATATATGACGCTTGCTTAAACAGCATGGCATTGCATAATTCACATACATAATGCCTTGCAACAAGATAACATTGCATAATTCACATATATAATGTCTTGCAACAAGATGGCATTGCATAATTCACATATATGGTAATTAGACACTAAACAGGTGGCATTCACACAAAGCATGTCTAAACTAAGCAAATGACATAGCAATGCAAGATACCATACGCACGATATGAGCAACATAACCCTGCCAAGTTAGGGAATGCACCTCGGGGGGGGGGGGAATATGACTGGTCATCTGTTTCTGAATCCTCCTCTGAGGAGCTATCGGTAACCAGCAAGACATGCGCTTCGTCAGATAGCATTGTCTGCTCTGAAGACCTTGTTTCCACTCCATATTTTTTCCATGACCGTGCCGAATGGCTGATGCACAGGAAGAGTAATTGAATGTACTAAAATTGTTGACAAATTTAACACGTAATAAAAAAATGATGGCATGATATAATTCACATATAAGATGACTCGCTAACCAGGGTGGTATTGCAAAATTCACATATATGATGCCTGGCTAGACAAGATGGCATTGCATGATTCACATATACGATAAAGAAACTAAACAGATGGCATTGACACAAAGCATGTCTAAACTAAGCAGATGACATCTTTAATGTATACAGTAAGCAATGCAAGGCACCATATGCATGATATTACCAACATCAGCATGCCAAGTTAGAGCGAAGACCTCATGGGGTAAATAGGAGTGGTATTCTCCTTCTGAATCCCCCTCAGAACAATTATCTTCCTCTTGATTACGATCCGAAATGGGTGGAGGGGGGCTGCCTTTGCGCCCACCATGGAACGACGTCTGCATGAAATTTGATAGCCACGCAAGGCTCGTCTCTTTTGCTCTACATGATCAGTTCCATTGTGTACAATAACTGGCATGCATAGGAATAAAACATAGTGAGATTATGTAAGGAGTGCATGCACAAATCCAGAGTGATGGTAGCAAACTGTGGATAGACCCAAAACAATTGATAGCAGGCAGATAATAGCTTTAGTTAAAAAATACAGATAATGGCTCTTTTAATGTTTGTTTGCACCCAACATGAAACTCATAGTAGACACCGGAGATTAACCAGATAGTAGACAGATAGTACTGATTGTTGCCCCAATATGTACCCCACAACCATTTAAAAACTCAAGTTTCAGCATTAGTTTGGACCTGACTCGGAGTCTAATAGGTGAACATGACGATAATGTAGCATGCCATCATATTAAGCGATGCATAACGTAAGCAGACACGAAAGAGTGCGACCTCTCTTGCGGACCCGTGTAGTCCTCAAGGTCATCTGCTCAGTTGATGATGGTAATGCAGTTGCCGTGGCTGCCGGCGGCGGGGAAGAAGATCTGAGGCGGCGAAAGACAGTCTGGAGAGCGGATCCCTGCTGTGGTGAACCCTTCCATCATTGGAGCAGCTGAGCTGGGGTGGAACACAGCGCCGCAGGAGCAGGACAAACCACACAAGGTTTTCTTTGACACATATCTGTAACAGAAGTAATTGAGTAAGGGCTTGTTTGAATTTGAGGATTCTAACAATGCAGGGATAGGAAATAGATAGGAATAGGATAGGAATGCACGTGCAAAACATAGAATTTAAAAACTGTCGGAGTAAATGGCCACGGGTAGCTTAACCGACTGCCCCTGGTTCTTCTAAAAAATTATCAGGCCCTTGGGCCTCCAAGCACTCCAAGCGTTGGGCCGCCTTCCCTGGCCGGCTACCTCTGAAGCCGACTCCCGGAAGGCGACCCAGCCTCAACGACCTCCCCCCAGGACAACCACGGGGTGGCTGACTCCAGGGAGCCGGCCAAGAAGAACGCCGACTCCAAGAAGCCGGCCGAGACCACAACCACCAAAGCAACACCCACATAACGGCGACAAGACGGGGTGTGGCCACAGTGCAACCCACTACCCCCGAGGCCCGAGGCAGGCATGGCCACAGGAGGCCGTACGGGATGACCATCTCCTGTTCGGCTCGGCACTGTAGCCATGCCAGCCTCGACGTCATCCACGACCGACTCCTGTACGGCCCACGGGCGGCGGGCCCCTTCCGCCAGAGAGAGGCGCGGAGGCGGCCCGGCCTCCCCCAGTCGGCCGAGGGCGTAGCCGGCCCCCAAAAGCCGGCTACCCCCTTTCCCGAAGCAGGAGCCCCATTAAGGAGACAAGACGAGGTAAGGCTACAGTGAGAGCCCCCGAGGCGGCCCACTGTGGCCACGCTTACCTCGACGAAGCCCTCGTCATCAGAGGCGAGGCTATAGTGAGCGGCCGTCGACAAGACCCTAGGCGGTGGGGCCGGCCTGTCGACCAAGAAGCTGGCAGCCGGCGGGACCCACCGGCCGGCGGGACCCACCGGCCGGCGGGACCCAACAGCCGGCGAGTGTAGACACTGACGGCTGGGTCTAGTGCCCAGCCGGATTACCATTGTACCCCCGGGGGGTAGGCCTATATAAACCCCCCGGAGCACCCATGCAAAGGGGGAGTTTCTGAACACAACACAGCACACACACCATAGAGATAGAGAGAAGCAAGAGCTAGCCTTGTTCTTCTTCTCCCTTGAACCCAACAGCTCTAGGAGCGATTGTAGCTACCTTTCCTTGATCTAGTGATCATGCGGAGACCCCGCAGAGCAGGACTAGGGGTGTTATCTCCTCGGAGAGCCCCGAACCTGGGTAAGATCTGCCGGCGTGCATGTCTTCGCCTCATCCCGTTTCCAGGCACCGGCGATGTCTTATTGGCACCCACAATGATAAGCCATCCGTTGGCGTATGTCGCACCAACCACCCGACATTTGGCGCCCACCGTGGGGCTAGGTGCACCGTCGTCCGGAGAACTGTTCTGGACGGGAACCCTCTTCCTCCCCCGCGAGCGCAGCCAGCCTGCTGCGCCCGATGGCGTTTTCCTCGACGCGCTGCAAGGCGTTGACGACGCCTGCGCAGCGAGCTGCCTCGCCGATCTGCTGACGCGGACGCCGAGACCCTGGAGGCACGCCGCCTTGCCCTCATCGCAGAAGGCCAGAAGATAGCCTCCATGAGACGCCTCACTGAAGCCCACCAGCGCGAAGTCGACCGCGCCGCCTTCGGTACGCCGCCGCCTAGCGGCCCGAGCCGAGCCGGCTTCGTCCAGAAGCGCGGCGCGGCCGTCGCCAGCATGCTAGGGGCAGATCGCCCCGTCTACGCCACCCCGCTCGAGAATCTGCGAGCCGCTCAGGAGGCCGCAGAAGAGCTCAATGGGCTGGGAGCCGATGAGCTCCCCTACATGACGAGACGGATCCAGCAGCTGCTCGACGCGGCTGCGGAACGGCACGAAGCCGGCGCCCGAGCTGATAGTCAGCCCCCGCACCGGGAGCACGCCGCGACGTCCCGCTCGCCGACTGCGAGCGGCACGCGCCAGAAGAAAGACAAGGAGCCAGCTGCCAGCCGCAGCCGGACTCGCATCACCATCGAGCGCGACGTGGAGGGCCGCCCTCGAGCCGTGGAGCACCAAGGAAATCTGCCTCCTCCCCCGCCTCGAAGAGAAATACGCCACGGCCGACTCCTCAATGAAGACCGAGCTGCGAGTAGACGCCTCCGGGTAGGTGGTTGCTCCGGCTCTGAAGACGCCGGCTGGCGACCCTAATCGGCGCCCCTACCAGAACGACCACAAGCGCAAGGCCCCCATGCCGACGTCCTCCAGTCGGCAGGTGGCCACAATTGAAGACGAGCAGCCCAAAGAACGGCCCGCTCCCAAGAAGAAGGGTGGAAGGCCGGCTTAGCAGCCGTCTTTCTCCTACGAACAAGCTCTCGACGCCCCTTGCAAGTTCCACAGCGGCGCGAAGCCGTCCAACCACACGACCCGGAAATGCCACTGGCTCACCCGCATCACCAAGGGTGAGGGGATGCTGCTGCCTCCGCCTCCCGGCCCGCCGCCTCCAGCCCCTCAGCAGCCGGCGGCTCGGCCGGCTGTTGGCGCCATCCAAGACGAATTCCCCGAAGAGCACGTCGCCTACGTCGTCTTCACTAGTCAAGCCGACGACAAGCGCAGCCGACGCCGACAGCACCAAGAAGGGAATGCAGTCGCCACCAGCGCTCCCGAGTTCATGCACTGGTCGGAAAAGCCAATCAACTGGAGCCAGGCTGACCACCCAGAGGTGATGCCTTCACCTGGCTCCTATGCAATGGTCTTGGACGTCACCCTCGCGACAGAGAGGCGAGCTGCCAGATTTTCCCGCGTCCTGATAGACGGCGGAAGCAGTATCAACATACTGTACCGCGATACCATGGAGAAGCTGAACATCAAAGCGAAGCAGCTCATGCCGAGCCGCACCGTCTTCCATGGTATCGTCCCCGGCCTGTCTTGCTCCCCGATCGGCAAGATCAAAATGGATGTTCTCTTCGGAGATAAAGACCATTTCCGCCGAGAAGCAATATGCTTCAAGGTGGTGGACTTGGAGAGCCCCTATCATGCACTGCTTGGCCGACCTGCCCTGGCCAAGTTCATGGCTGTGCCCCACTACGCCTACCTGAAGATGAAGATGCCGAGCTCGAAGGGGATCATCACGGTAGCCGGCGACTACAAGAAGTCCACCGAGTGCGCCATGGCCAGTAGCCGGCTGGCTGAGTCCCTCGTGGTGGCAGAAGAGAAGAAGATGTTGGAATGGGTTGTGGCCATGGCCGGCAAGCAGCCGGCCTTGTCCCCCAACCCCAAGGATTGTGATGCGCAGGGCTCCTTCCAGCCTGCCAAAGAGACGAAGAAGATACCTCTGGACCCGGAGAACCCGGAGAACCCGGAGAGGTTCGCTGTCATTGGGGCGAACTTGGACAGTAAATAGGAAGGCGAGCTCGTCGACTTCCTCCGTGAGAATCGAGACATCTTTGCATGGTCCCCAAAAGACATGCCGGGTGTCCCGAAGGATTTCGCCGAGCACAAATTACATGTCCGATCTGATGCGAAGCCGGTCAAGCAGCCCCTCCGCCGACTGTCAGAAGAGAAGCGAAGAATTGTGGGAGAAGAGATAGCCCGGCTCCTTGCCGCAGGCTTTATCATGGAAGTGTTCTTTCCAGAGTGGCTTGCCAACCCAGTTCTGGTTCTGAAGAAGAATAACAAGTGGCGTATGTGTATAGACTACACTAGTCTGAACAAGGCCTGCCCAAAGGATCCGTTTGCTCTGCCACGGATTGACCAAGTGATAGACTCCACAACCGGATGCGAGCTGTTAAGTTTTTTGGATGCGTACTCAGGGTACCATCAGATCAAGTTGGACCCAGCTGACCGCCTAAAGACTGCCTTCATCACACCCTTTGGAGCTTTCTGCTACCTGACTATGACATTCGGCTTGAGAAATGCCGGTGCCACTTTTCAGCGTTGCATGCAGAAATGCCTCTTGAAACAACTCGGCAGAAATGCCCACGTCTATGTAGACAACATTGTGGTGAAGACAGAGAAGCGCGGTACCTTGCTGGAAGACCTGGAAGAAACATTCGCCAACTTGCGCCGATTCCAAATCAAGCTCAACCCCGAGAAGTGCGTGTTGGGAGTGCCAGCCGGCCAGCTGCTGGGCTTCCTGGTCTCCGAACGCAGCATCGAATGCAACCCCGTCAAGATCAAGGCCATCGAGAGGATGGAGATTCCCACCAAGCTGCGAGATGTGCAGAAATTCACTGGCTGCTTAGCCTCCCTGAATCATTTTATCAGCCGACTAGGAGAAAAGGCTCTCCCCTTGTACCGACTCATGAAGAAGTCCACTCACTTCGAGTGGAATGATCAAGCCGACCAAGCCTTCCACGAGTTGAAGAAAATGCTGACCACTCCGCCTGTCCTGGCTGCGCCGACTGAGAAGGAGCCCATGCTCCTCTACATCGCCGCGACTAGCCGAGTCGTCAGCACTGTTGTTGTGGTCCAGCGCACGGAGGAAGGCCGAGCCCAGCTAGTCCAGAGGCCGGTGTACTATCTCAGCGAAGTGCTATCCAGCTCAAAGCAAAACTACCCGCACTACCAGAAGATGTGCTATGGGGTGTACTTCGCTGCCAACAAATTGAAGCCCTACTTCCAAGAGCACCCCATCACGATCGTATGCACTGCCCCGCTCGCCGAGATCATAGGCAGCCGGGATGCATCCGGCCGGGTGGCAAAATGGGCCATTGCATTGGCGCCCTACACAATCTTCTACCAGCCCCGCACCGCCATCAAGTCGCAAGCATTGGCCGACTTCCTCGTCGACTCGGCCGAGACCCAGTACCTACCGCCGGATCCCGACTCTACCCATTGGCGGATGCACTTTGACGGGTCCAAGATGCGCACCGGCTTGGGAGCCGGCATCGTCCTCACCTCTCCCAAAGGCGACAAGCTCAAGTGCATGCTGCAGATCCACTTCGCCGCCTCCAACAACGTGGCCGAGTACGAGGCGCTCGTACACGGGCTCCGGCTAGCCAAAGAGCTTGGCATACGCCGGATCCTGTGCTACGGCGACTCAGACTTGGTGGTCCACCAATCGTCTGGCGACTGGGACGCCAAGGACGCGAACATGGCGAGTTATCGATTCCTCGTCCAGCAGATCAGCGGATACTTCGAGGGGTGCGAGTTCCTCCACGTGCCAAGGGCCGACAACGACCAAGCAGATGCCCTAGCGCGGATCGGCTCCACCCGACAAGCCATACCGACTGGCGTCTCCCTCCAGCGCCTCCTCAAGCCATCCATCAAGCCGTCTCCAGAGTCGGATTCCATCTTCGTACCGCCTGCGCCAGATACAGCTGGATCCGACTGGAGAAACCCCGCAGGCGGCACGGGGACTTCCACAACTGGCCCGGGGACTGCCGTAGTCGCACCCGGCCCGGGGACTTCAGAACCCGGCCCGGGGACTGCAGCAGTCGGCCCGGGGACTACAACGACACAAGAAGCAGTGGCCGACTCACCCAACCCACCCACCCGAGTCATGGTGGCTACATTAACAGAAGAAGAAGTCACAGCTCCCTCATGGGCCCAGCCCATCCTCAAGTTCCTAGTCATTAGAGAGCTGCCGGTTGACGAGATCTCAGCAAGACTAGTGCAACGATGAGCCGCAGCATATACAATAATCAACAGGGAGATTGTGAAGCGCAGCGTCACTGGGATCTTCCAGCGTTGCGTCGAGCCAGAAAAAGGAGTGGCAATCCTCAAAGACATCCACCAAGGCGAATGCGGCCACCACGCAGCCTCAAGATCCCTTATGGCCAAGGCTTTCCGCCATGGTTTCTTCTGGCCGACTGCCTTGGAGGATGCTAAAGAAATAGTCAAGAGCTGCAGAGGATGCCAAGTTTTTAGTTCCAAGCAACATCTGCCGGCTTCTGCACTCAAGACCATTCCCCTCACCTAGCCTTTTGCCGTCTGGGGACTGGACATGGTGGGCCCTTTCAAGACAGCCCGCGGCGGCTTGACGCATCTACTTGTCGCTGTGGACAAGTTCACAAAGTGGATCGAAGCAAAGCCGATCAAAAAGCTGAATGGGCCGACTGCCGTGACATTCATCACCGACATCACTACTCGGTACGGCGGGCCACACAACATCATCACCGACAACGGCACGAACTTCTCCAAAGGAGCACTGGCACGTTTCTGCGCGACGTAGGGCATCCGACTGGACCTAGCGTCCGTTGCCCATCCACAGTCAAACGGCCAGGTCGAGCGAGCAAATGGGCTCATCCTCTCCGGCATCAAACCACGACTGGTTGTACCACTGGAGCGATCGGCCGGCTGCTGGCTCGAAGAGCTGCCGGCTGTCCTCTGGAGCCTGCGCACTACACCCAACAAGTCAACCGGCTTCACTCCATTTTTCCTCGTGTACGGTGCCGAGGTTGTCATCCCAATAGACATCGAGTTCGACTCACCTCGGGTCACCATGTACACGGAGGAGGAGGAAAAAGAAGCAAGAGAAGACGGCGTGGACCTACTGGAAGAAGGCCGGCTGCTAGCACTCAGCCGGTCCGCCATCTACCAGCAAGGGCTGCGCCGCTACTACAACCGCAAGGTCAAGCCAAGATCCTTCCAAGAGGGCGACCTTGTGCTCCGGCTGATCCAGCGAACAGCCGGCCAGCACAAGCTCTCGACCCCTTGGGAAGGCCCCTTCATCGTCAGCAAGGCACTCGGCAACGACTCCTACTACTTGATCGACGCGCAAAAACCAAGAGCACGCAAGAGAGACGACTCCGGCAAGGAGTCGGATCGACCATGGAACGCAAACCTCCTGAGACGATTTTACAGTTGAAAGCAGTATGTATCATGCTACCCTTTTTTTGTATTAAGTACAAACCAACAGGCCCCCCGAGTAGTACTCGGGGACTGCCCTTGCTTTTTATGAATGACAAGTGTCATATCCATGAATGTATTATTACATTTTGAATTCTTGTCTGGCACCGGGTTCGACTAGTCGGCCCGGGGACTGGCCGCCTTGAGCTATATTGAAAGTTCTACCTGAAGTCAGAAAAGTAGTGTGCCGGCTCCCGAGTCCCCTCTTGTTGCAAGTCGCAGCTCGAAGAACCGACTGTCCGACTAGCAAGAGGCAAGGCGGAAAGGACGCCCACATGAAAAATGGCTAAGGAACAACGAACCTATATAGCAAAGAGACGGCCTCCAAACATGCCTGCCGGCTGCCAGAACAGCCGGCTGGCTGGCTTCCTAAACACTTAGCTTTAGTCCAGCAAACCTAAAGTACTCCCCCCCCCCCAATCGGCCAAGCACTCCTCCAGCTATAGATTGCAGAGCAACTGTTGGACTGGGGAGGCGGCAACCAAGGAAGGGCGGCAAAGGAAACAGCACAAGGACAAAAAGCAAAAGTACAAGGAAAGGCCGAATGCATAAGTTATATATACACATAAAGCCCCCAACAGGCTGGCAACAGACATAAGTTTGAATACACCTAGTGGGTGGAATTGTGCAGACTTAACCAAACATTATTCCAAAAGTAACAAGACAGGAAAACAAAAGACGGCAGACTAAGGCGCGCTGCGGAGGCCGAGCTGGTCGGTGAAGGCGGCCTTGCCGGCTGAAGGAGTGGCCGACTAGCGGGTCCCGGCTTGACCACCACCTACGGCAGGAGACGCACTCGCGCGCGACGTAGTGCTGGAGGCGCGGTCAGGCTGAGGCTGGCCGGCTGCTCCACCAGCCGGCTCGGCGTCTTCACCCTCCTCCTCCTCTTCTTCACCCTCGTCGCTGGAGTCGATCTCCTCCGCCGAGTCTTCGCCATCCGCCGGGTTCAGACCGAACCACTCCTCCGGCTGGGCGACACCATTGTCGTCCACCTCAGGGGCGAAGACGCTGGTGTCTGTGTAGTCGGCGATCGCCGAAGCCCGCCGGATGATGGCCGGCCGTGCCGGCTCCAACTCTGTGTCGGCTTGCTGCCGCCAGGTAGCCAGCTGGTCCAGGCTCAGGCTGGGATACCAGGACTTGACGAACTCCAGCGCCCGCTGGCGCCGGAGCGAGCCGCCGAGGCCTTCCAAGCTTCGAAGCGGCCGACTGCCACCTCCAGCCAGTCGGCAGTCCGACTGGGGGTGCGAGGAACCACTTGGCCGGGCCAGAGGGCGGCCAAGACTTGCGCCCCGGCACGCTGAAGCCGGCGGAGCAGTCGGTGAGCCGGCTGGATGCGGGCCTGGATCGCCAGGAGCTGCTCCTCCAGCGAGCGGCCGGCGGTTGGCGAGATCTCAAAGCCAGCCTGCCTTCGCGCTTGGCGACGGGCCTCGATGGTCTGGTTGGCGACAGTAGAATATCCAGGGAAATATTCTGCGCAAGAAAGAAGAAGAGAAGAAGAGAAGAAGAAAAGAGCACCAAATCAGAAAAAGAGCCAAAGTGGCAGATGGCAAGAAAGGACGAAGAGGTAGGCGGCTTACCGTCAACCAGATCTTCGATCTGGCCATAGCCAGAGACTAGAGTCTGCCTGGCCTCAGCCCAGCCAGCCGCCTCCGTCTCGTACTCGGCCTGGAGGGCGGCTTCGCGGTCCTGCACCACCTTCAGGGCCGCCTTGTGGCTTTCTTCCTGGTCGGCCAGCTTCTTGACCAGGCGGTCGCGCTCCTGCACCAAGGCGGCGAGCTCGGCATCCTTGGCACGAAGGGCAGTCTGAGACTCTCCCAGCTGTGCCCTCAGACTGGCGTTGGCCGCTGCAAAGACGGCAGAAAAAGAAAGAACAAGTAAGAGGAAGTCGTCAAGGAAGATCCAACCCGACTGCTCAGCAGTCGGCCCGAATCTCGGGGACTACACCTAGTGGGTGCGCTGACGCGCCCCCACATGAGATAAAGAACAAAGCACGTACCTCGGCTCTCAGTAAGGTCGGCGGTCTTCTGAGTCAGCTCCCGAGCCTGGGAGTTGAAGGCGGCCGCTCGAAGGTTGTGGTAGTCCTGCAAGATGGATAGAAGACCGAAGTAAGAACAAAAATAGCAAAGGCAAATCCACCAGGAAGTTCCAAGCCGCCTTCTCAGCAGCCGACTCGGAACTCGGGGACTACACCCAGTGGGTGTGCTGACGCGCCCCCACGGAAGAAATCAAGATCAAGAAGAAGCAAGATGGGAATACTAACCCGGATGGCCACCCGCGTCGCGAGGAACTCGTCGGTGAACTGCCTCAGCGCCGCAGCTTGGCGCTGGAGCCGGGTCCGGACGTCCTGTGCCGCCACGTTCACCACGGCCGTCCCTCCGCCTGGCGTCCACCCTGAGGTAGCGCTGGCCGCCTCCGCATCCCGGGACGACGAGCTGGAGCCCACGGCCGGCTACGGCTCCGACGCGGCATTCTGTGGCTCCGACGCGGCCTTCCCTCCGCGCCGGCTCGATGGAACCCGGACCGCCATCTCAGCCCTCGCGGCCGGCTCGCCCCCCGCCGACTGTGCAGGCGGCGGATCGGGCCGGCCGCCTTGAGCCGCCCCAGTTGGCGGGGCCGGCACCGGCCCCCTCTCCAAGATGATGACGTCGTCGCTTCCCCCCAGCCCTGGCTGGTCGCCGCTGGCTCCCTCTGGCGAGGGCTCCACGTCCCCAGGCGCCATGACGCGCAGCGGGGTGACCATCAAAACCTCCCCCGCCGCCGCCGCGGCCGCAGCCTCTGCTTGGGCCCTGGCTGCGGCATCGGCGAGTGCCTTCGCCGCCTCCTCCTCCCGTGCCGCCTGGGCTGCGGCCGCCCTCCGTGCCTCCGCCTCCCGCGCCTCTCGCTCCGCCCGCGCCTCCCGCGCGTTCCTTTCTGTCGCCTCCTGAAGGTCGGCACGGGGGTCCACACGGCGGGTGGTGCTCCCAGAGCCCCTCGGCGACTCAACGACGGAGGCGGCAGCCGCCCGCTCAAGCGACAGCGGAGCTCTGCTCGTTGGAGAAAAAGACAAGGGTTCAGGAACCACCAGAGAAAGGAAAGAAAAAGAAAAGTATACGAAAGAAAGTGAACTTACGCCGACACGGTCTGCGATTGCTTCACCATCTTGCGGAAGCGAGCCGCCTTCGCGGCCGCCTCCTCCCGCCTGGTGGCTGCCGCCCCGCCCCTGGGTTTCTTCGTCCGGCTACCGAACAAACCCTGGGCGGCGCGACGCTTTTGACCTCCGCCCCGAGCAGGCGGTGCAGCGGAGGAACCCGCGCCGCGTCCAGACGCCGGCTGGCGGCGCGGGGCGACTTCGGCCTCATCATTTTCCGGCCAGTCGTCAAAGGGGACTCCGGGCCCGGAGCCGCCTGCTTCGCCGCCGGCTTGGCCACCACCCGGCTCGACGTCGTCGTCCATACCGGCCGCCGCCAGGTCGGGGTCCTCCAGATCATGTTCGGTCCAGTCGGGGACGAATCGGCGCTCCGAGTCTGACCCACCGGCCGGCCGAAGCAGAGGGCTCTGTCGAAAAGCAAACCGACTAAGTTAGAATCGGCTAAGAGGAACTCGGCAACAAAGTGAAGAGAGAGAGAAAGAGACAAGGAGAACATACCGTAGGCGGCGGATTGGCTCGGCTATACGGTTCCTTGCCGAACTGCCACTCTTCGGTGAGTTTGCAATTCGCAAGGTAGTTCACCATGTAGGCGACCTCCTCGCGCGGCATCTCCTTGGTACACATTCGGCTCGGATCGAGCTGGCCGCTCATCTGACAGATCAGATGAGGCCGGCTCTGGAGCGGAAGAACCCGACGCGTGACGAACGCGGCCAGAAGGTCGGTCCCCGTCAAGCCCTCTGCCTGGGTCAGCTCCCGCACTCGGGTGACGGCGGCGGACCCGGCCGGCGTCAGAGTCACGGCCCGGAAGGACCACTGGGGCCGCCTGCCCTCTGGTGGGCCGGCTACGTAAGCCGGCAGGTTGATGTAGTCGCCCCGCGGGGCGATGTCCCGCACATAGAAGTACGATTTTTGCCACTTCTTCACCGATTGGATCAGCGTGATGACGGGGAAGGGGTTGTCGGCGACCGATCTCCGCGACGCGATGAAGGCGCCTGTCTGAGCCGGCACGCCCCGCATGCGCGTGCCCAGCTTCGACTGGAAGAACTCCCCCCAAAGCTCAAGGGTGGGGAGGACGCCGAGGTAGCCCTCGCACAGGGTGACGAAGGCGGACAGCAGCACCACCGCGTTGGGGGTGAGATGGTGCGGCTGGAGCTGATAGAAGTCGAGCCAGGAGCGGAAGAAGGCGCTCGCTGGCAGGCCGATGCCGCGCAGGAAGTGCGAGCGGAAGACCACCCGCTCGCCCTCCCGCGGCTCCGGCGTAATCTCCCTCGCCGGCGCAAGGCGGACCTCCACCTTGTCCGCGGCCGGCAGCCGCTGAGTATTGCGGAGGAACTCGACGTGGTCTTCGTGCACGTTGGAGCCGTCCCAATCCCCGCCATACTGCTCCGTGGCGGGAGGCATGGCAGAAACTAGCGCGGCGGCGGAGGAACGTGCGGTGGAAGAGCGCGGCGGCGAGGCGCTGTTGCAAGAGACGGCGAGCGAAGAAGATGGTGGAAGTAGGAGGAGCGTGCGAGGGCCTGCCGCCCTCCACCTCCCCCTACTTATAGCTTCGCGAGGCGAGGCCGAAGAGGCCGGGCGTGGGGGGAGACGTGGGATTAACTGCACCCATTCCCCCCACGTCCCGCGATTATTGCGTCCTAAAGGCGAGCCGAAACTGCCGCAAGGAGACGTGCGGGCAGTTTCGGGATACAGAGAATCCGCGCCTGGGCCCGGGTGCGGACGTGGCGGGCCCCCGCCCTGCGGCGACGTCCCGTCACGCGCGTGGGCTGGCAGGCTTTCCGGCCGAGGGAGGCCACGTGGTTCGCAGATGGCAAGTGGCCGGCCCGCGGCCCGGAGCACACGCTAGCGAGCTCCCGCCCTCCGACTCCGGAGTTTTCGACCAAGGAGGCACGCCTAACTAAAGCCGGCTCCCAGCTGCCGACTTGTCAAGATAGGAAGCTGATCGAGCTTCTCAACCCCTACTCCGCCTCGAAGCCCAATCAGCTTAGGGGACTACTGTCGGAGTAAATGGCCACGGGTAGCTTAACCGACTGCCCCTGGTTCTTCTAAAAAATTATCAGGCCCTTGGGCCTCCAAGCACTCCAAGCGTTGTGCCGCCTTCCCTGGCCGGCTACCTCTGAAGCCGACTCCCGGAAGGCGACCCAGCCTCAATGACCTCCCCCCAGGACAACCACGGGGTGGCCGACTCCAGGGAGCCGGCCAAGAAGAACGCCGACTCCAAGAAGCCGGCCGAGACCACAACCACCAAAGCAACAACCACATAACGGCGACAAGACGGGGTGTGGCCACAGTGCAGCCCACTACCCCCGAGGCCCCAGGCAGGCATGGCCACAGGAGGCCGTACGGGATGACCATCTCCTGTTCGGCTCGGCACTGTAGCCATGCCAGCCTCGACGTCATCCAAGACCGACTCCTGTACGGCCCACGGGCGGCGGGCCCCTTCCGCCAGAGAGAGGCGCGGAGGTGGCCCGGCCTCCCCCAGTCGGCCGAGGGCGTAGCCGGCCCCCAAAAGCCGGCTACCCCCTTTCTCGAAGCAGGAGCCCCATTAAGGAGACAAGACGAGGTAAGCCTACAGTGAGAGCCCCCGAGGCGGCCCACTATGGCCACGCTTACCTCGACGAAGCCCTCGTCATCAGAGGCGAGGCTACAGTGAGCGGCCGTCGACAAGACCCTAGGCGGTGGGGCCGGCCTGTCGACCAAGAAGCCGGCAGCCGGCGGGACCCACCAGCCGGCGGGACCCAACAGCCGGCGGAGAAACCGGCGAGTGTAGACACTGACGGCTGGGACTAGTGCCCAGCCGGATTACCATTGTACCCCCGGGGGGTAGGCCTATATAAACCCCCCGGAGCACCCATGCAAAGGGGGAGTTTCTGAACACAACACAGCACACACACCATAGAGATAGATAGAAGCAAGAGCTAGCCTTGTTCTTCTTCTCCCTTGAACCCAACAGCTCTAGGAGCGATTGTAGCTACCTTTCCTTGATCTAGTGATCATGCGGAGACCCCGCAGAGCAGGACTAGGGGTGTTATCTCCTCGGAGAGCCCCGAACCTGGGTAAGATCCGCCGGCGTGCATGTCTTCGCCTCATCCCGTTTCCAGGCACCGGCGATGTCTTATTGGCACCCACAATGATAAGCCATCCGTTGGCATATGTCGCACCAACCACCCGACAAAAACACAGGATTTCTGCCAATCTGGGTGTTCGATTCACAACAATTGGAAGATCACAGGATGCAAAAAAAGCATGGTGAGATTAAGTCAAACCACAAGAAAATGTACGGTTATAATTCTATTATGCTACTATCTCTTAGTCTTGTGCTTGATGAATAGGAATATGAAAAGGAGGAGAAGTGGAAATTAGAATTCCTACGGTTTTTCTTTCAAGGAGACACTAAAGGAACAAATCCTACAGTTTTCCTTTGCTCCATTCCTTTGCACCAAATTCATGAAAAGTAGTGTTGGGAATCGTAGCATAATTTAAAATCTTCCTACGCTCACCAAGATGCATCTATGGAGTATACTAGCAACGAGGGGAAAGGAGTGCATCTACATACCCTTGTAGATCGCGAGCGGAAGCGTTCCAATGAACGTGGATGACGGAGTCGTACTCGCCGTGATCCAAATCACCGATGACCGAGTGCCGAACGGACGGCACCTCCGCGTTCAACACACGTACGGTGCAGCGATGTCTCCTCCTTCTTGATCCAGCAAGGGGGAAGGAGAGGTTGATGGAGATCCAGCAGCACGACGGCGTGGTGGTGGATGTAGCGGGTCTCCTGCAGGGCTTCGCCGAGCTTCTGCGAGAGAGAGAGAGAGAGAGGTGTTGCAGGGGAGGAGGGAGGCGCCCAAGGCTGTGGGTTGCTGCCCTCCCTCCCCCCCTTTATATAGGCCCCCTGGGGGGGCGCCGGCCCTAGAGATGAGATCTCATGGGGGGGGGCGGCGGCCACAAGGGGGGAAGGGGTTGCCTTGCCCCCCAGGGCAAGGGGGAACTCCTCCCTAGGGTTCCCAACCCTAGGCGCATGGGGGGAGGCCCAACGGGGGCGCCCCAGCCCACTAAGGGCTGGTTCCCTTCCACTTTCAGCCCACGGGGCCCTCCGGGACAGGTGGCCCCACCCGGTGGACCCCCGGGACCCTTCCGGTGGTCCCGGTACAATACCGGTAACCCCCGAAACTTTCCCGGTGGCCGAAACTGGAGTTCCTATATATAATTCTTCACCTCCGGACCATTCCGGAACCTCACGTGACGTCCAGGATCTCATCCGGGACTCCGAACAACTTTCGGGTTTCCGCATACATATATCTCTACAACCCTAGCGTCACCGAACCTTAAGTGTGTAGACCCTACGGGTTCGGGAGACATGCAGACATGACCGAGACGCCTCTCCGGTCAATAGCCAACAGCGGGATCTGGATACCCATGTTGGCTCCCACATGTTCCACGATGATCTCATCGGATGAACCACGGTGTCAAGGATTCAATCAATCCCGTATACAATTCCCTTTGTCAATCGGTATGTTACTTGCCCGAGATTCGATCGTCGGTATCCCAATACCTTGTTCAATCTCGTTACCGGCAAGTCTCTTTACTCGTACCGCAAAGCATGATCCCTTGACTAACGCCTTAGTCACATTGAGCTCATTATGATGATGCATTACCGAGTGGGCCCAGAGATACCTCTCCGTCACACGGAGTGACAAATCCAAGTCTCGATCCGTGCCAACCCAACAGACACTTTCGGAGATACCCGTAGTGCACCTTTATAGTCACCCAGTTACGTTGTGACGTTTGGCACACCCAAAGCACTCATACGGTATCCGGGAGTTGCACAATCTCATGGTCTAAGGAAAAGATACTTGACATTGGAAAAGCTCTAGCAAACGAAACTACACGATCTTTTATGTTATGCTTAGGATTGGGTCTTGTCCATCACATCATTCTCCTAATGATGTGATCCCGTTATCAATGACATCCAATGTCCATAGTCAGGAAACCATGACTATCTGTTGATCAACGAGCTAGTCAACTAGAGGCTTACTAGGGACATATTGTGGTCTATGTATTCACACATGTATTACGATTTCCGGACAATACAATTATAGCATGAACAATAGACTATTATCATGAACAAAGAAATATAATAATAACCATTTATTATTGCCTCTAGGGCATATTTCCAACAAGTAGTACCATAGGAAACTTTCCAATTCTGATGTTTTTCATTCACTTTTCCTTTCAAGCACTGGCGATTCTAGTAGGCAGGCTAGAGCAAGGAAAATCCTACACTAAAAAAATGTTTTTGTGCTACTTCTATTACTTTGGACCCAGGCCACTGCCATATTAGCTCAACTCCCAGGCCCATCGACAAATGCACAGCTTAAACACGCAGAGATAAATAATGATGGCGTTCAAGAGAGTCCATCATGGATAGCTAAGTTGCCTGGTACCTCACTGCTTGTCATATAGTAGGATAAAATAATCGTATTTCTCGTTACTACGAGTGCTCAGTGGACAATATATATAACATGTAGAGTAAAAAAGAGATGCAACAAGTGTACAACCTCTTTGGCGAAGCCATGTCGATCACAGCGTGATTGGGTTGGTCGGTGAGGATGCTCCGGCTGCCTTGGCTGTCGGAGGAGGGGAAGAAGATCTTAGGCGTCTGGAGATGGAGCCCGAGGTACTGCTCCCCTGTGATGGACGGTTTCGTCGTTGGAGCAGCTCCGGTGAGTTGTATGACGCCGAGGCTGAAGCAGGACAAGAGAGACAACGAACAACGTTAACCTGAGTGGAATTCTAATAGCATCCCCAATACATGACGTAAAATACATAACCACAAAGTGCTAGATGTAAAATACATTAGCCGCTCATCTTTGAACTTAACTGTCAAAACTGAATTTAACTGTCGAAACTGAACTTAACTGTCAAAACTGAACTTAATTGTCGAAACTGAATTTTGCTGTCGAAACTGAATTTCGCTATCGAAACTGAACGCACTAGCAAGGTGAGGCTACACGTCGGTCGACTGACTTTTTCATCTCTGGTCAGTTGATTTTGCAGCCGTTGGATACGAAATCAAGGGCCTGCGGTTCATCTTCAACCTCCACCCCCCTGAGCCGCCAGCCACCACCGGCGAAACAGCAGCCCCCCGCCGCCCGCGGCCGGTGGTGCGCCGCCCCGCCCACCCCGAAAACACTCCCCACCGCAGGTCCGCCGCCGCCCCGGCCATCCCTCTAGGCCCCCCGTGCCGAGCTTTTTCTCCGGCGATCCCCACGCCACCGCCCCGCCACCGCC
>NC_057814.1:231405930-231418199 GCF_018294505.1 Triticum aestivum | reverse complement strand
CCACCCCTTGAAAATCGACTGACCCAAAAGTCGATTCAGTCGACTAAAGTGTAGCTAAATCGGAGCAGCATCGCAAGCAAGAGCAAGAGCGAGAGCAGCAGCGCGAGCAAGAGCAATAGCAAGAGCAGACCAGGCAGGGGACTGAGGGCAAGAGCAGAGCAGCAGCGCGAGCGAGAGCTAAAGCAGCAGCAGCTCCTACTGATGTGGACGTCGCCGCCGAGGGAGCGACGCCGTGGAGGAAGTGGCCGGCGACGCCGCCGTGGATGAAGCCGCGCCGTGTCGGCTCGGGACCGAGCGCCGGCAGCACCGTGAGATCGAATCAAGAAGAAAATGCGGCTATTAGTGTACAACCTCTTTGGTGGCGCCGATTAGGCCGCAGCTTCATCCGAGGAAACGGTGATGATGATGCTCTTCCGGTTGTGCAGGTGAAGACGGTGGTCTGGGAATGGAGGTGGCGCGAAAGACGAGGGGAACGTTGGGGCAGCTCCTTGGAGGTGGAGGACGGGGTGGCTGAACCGGCGGGACGATGAGATCGACGACGGATCCTCATCCGGTACGGTGGATGAGGGACGTCGAGGTGTTGCTGTGTATGACGTCGTCGGGGAAGAGGCTCCGGCTGGGTGGCGGACGGAGCAGGGTGTGGGGTTTCGTCGCGGGTTTTCGCGGCCTCGGTGTACGAATGGGTGGGCCGATGGGATGGCAGTGGGGAACCATGGCTTAGAGACGCGCTTGTCCGAAATGTGGGGTAAGTTACGAAAGTACCCCCACCGATTTGAGGCGGTTCTTTCGGTTCAGGGGTACCACGGGCATTTCGCATGTCGGGATTTCACAGGAGGTGGGAGTTTTCGCGCGCATTGTAATTTTGGAATAGCAAGGCGCGGGTTGAGATGGAGGGAGTTGTCGGAGCACAACGAGACAAAGATATATCTTAAATATTTCGGGCTAACAAGGCGCGGGTAGAAGAGGCGGGAGTTTCGCAACACGATAGACAGAGACGCTATCTTGAATTTTCGGCATAACAAGGCGCGGCTTGAAATATCGGAAGAACAAGCTTAACGTGTACCCAAAAAAAGACAATTTGCACCTCAACACGCACAACACACACACAAACACCATTTAGACTAGAGTAAGGTACACGTGCATTGCATGCATGAGATTTGGCAACCAAATTATGAATAAATACCACATTATAGCATGCAAGCTTTGAGTCATATATGCAAGATGTAGATGTTCGTTTAATTCTTATAGTTCATTTCATTCAAAATCATCTAGTTTTTATAAGAAAGCTAATCTATTTTAAGATTCATGGAATTGTGCGTCGTAAGACATAAAGTAAAAACAAATAATGGCAAATCATGTAGAAGAACATTTGGGCAATTCTGATATGGAAGATTCTAGAACAAATAAGAAGTGCTTGTGTTTTGATGTTTGTGCATTATGCTTAAGTTCAACCATGGAGTCTTCTAGATTATACATGTGGCGAAATCTGGTGGAATCTAGATGATATCCAACGGCCAGTAGTGCTCAAATTTTCCATCTTTGAACCATCGGATTCGCCTCATCCAACGACCATCTTTCAAAGTTAAAGTTACCCGCACACAACATAAAAAAATATAAAATATAATATATATAGGGGTATAGATATAGATATGTGATGCAAAAGCCGCCCATCATCTCCAATTAGAATAGTGTGTCCATGCACAGATGCGACGTGGCCAAATGATGTCTGCCATCGGTATCTCAAATCCAAATCAGTTTGACCTTGTTCAATGTGTATACATTACAACATGCTCGTTTCCAAACCACACCGCGCAGATCTCCGTTATATTCCTGCATGCATGGGTTTCAAACATCAGGATCTCTTATTCAAATATTTGAATTCAACTTTACATTGATTATGACCTCACCTATTCTTTTACACCCACACAGTAGTCTTCTCTTTATAATTGTACCACTAACTTTCTCTCATGCATGCATGCACACACATTACCAGTCGGCATTGTCCATCGCACGCATGCAATCTTTTTCTTCAGGTCGGTCTCCCATGAAGGCACACACCCACACACATCCCCCTCTCCATCATATCGGGCATTCTTTATATCTCACGCGTGCATGCGCAATGATTGATGTTCCTCTATGTATGTGTGTATATAGCTAGGTCTTTCATAGTTTTCTACGCAAACCGATCAATCGATATATCCAGTGAGGTCTCACCCTCTTTCCCACGTCCACATCGATCAATCTATATCTCTCTATATAGGATTAACATATATAGCTAATACACCCATATTAATTATATATCCAACGTCCCCCTCTCATCATCCATGCCTTCCGCTTCATCTCTCAGACGCGTGCACAATGGAGAAGACAGGGGGCAGTAAGGGCCCTGCCCCCTCCCCCCTAACATCACTATATATATCGAGGCTAATATGAATGTGACCATTAGACAATTGCTGCTAAAAATGGTTTAAGTTCATGAATTGACCCTCCTCGTAAAGGATTAGCAATGCTTGGCCCCCTAGCTCATTTATTTTTCATGGCTCCACCACTGCGCGCAACAGCACACGTGTTCGCCCCCGCTCTCTAAATATCGATCTCGCACTTGTGCATTCCTTCATAGTCTCCCTCCACTCGGCCCCTCGCACCATCTTCTAGCCCCCCACCGGATTTTGCCACATGTACAATCTTGCAGACTCCATGGTTGAACTTAAGCATAATGCACAAACCTCAAAACAATAGTGGGTTTCTTTGTTCTAGAATCTTCCGTATCATAACTGCCCAAACTTTTTTTCTAGTTGAATTCCATTATTTGTTTTTACTTTATGCTTTACAACGCACAATTCCATGAATCATAAAATAGATTAAGGGCTTCTTTGATTCAAAGGATTCTCAAAGGAATTTTGGAGGATTCTAATCATTAGGAATTTTTCCTATCTTGGTTGTTTGATTCGTAGGATTGTAAACCATAGGAATTTTTCCATATGATTCATTTGCACTAGATTTCATAGGAAACATCCCATCCACTCAAACCTCTTTGAAAGAATTCTGTGTTTTTTCTATGCACAATCAAACACTCGTACAATCCTGTAGGATTCAAGATGACATTCCACTATAATCCCATGTTTTTCCTATTCTCGCGTTCTTAGCTTTTTTATAAAAACTAATTGATTTTGAATGAGATGAACTATAAGAATTAAACGAAGGGCTACATCAGGCATATATGACTCAGAGCTTACATGCTACAGTGTGGTATTTATTCATAAGTTGGTTGCAAAATCTGATGCGTGCAATGCACGTGTACCTTACTAGTACTTCGAGTATGTGCAAAACACGTAAATTAGAATACCAATGGCACGCTACACAGTGTCTCTCTTACAGCTCATGAAGCCACGTGGCACATGTGGAGGCGTTGTTGCGACCTCCTTGCGTGGAGTGATCACAGTGATGTGCTGCTGGTTCCAGAAGAATGTACTCGTCCTCCCTGAGCCATACTGGCGGTACATGCACGAAGCGAAGATGTGCACGCACGCCACGCACGCACTCATTCCCTCGCACGCACACGCGGGTACACGGGCGGACGCAATTTTGTACCAAGATCCACCCCATGTGATAATTTGATGTGTGTAAAGTCGTTCACTTCATTGATGGTCATTTAATACAGCGCATGCAAATTGAGTGGACGTGAGGGCGGAAGAAAGACATTATTACTCCACTGCGCGCATGCGAGTAGTTAAATCGTGGGTTGCTAGTAGTACTTCCATTGGTCTCCTTCGTATTTTGTGCCAATTTTTGACAGTAACATAATATTTACGCATTTGAGCAGTGTAGTACTTGAAATTTATGTTCCGCTAAACTCATCGGGAGCCGTTTCGGGCCTCGAAACCAAAACCATCAATTAATCTTTACCTTGTTCCCATCACATTCGAAAGCCTGCTCACACCTACTAGTACGTACCAAACCTGAACGTGTTCCCACTATGCAGGTATTAGTACTAGTGCTAGTACTTAGGTTATAAAAAGGGGAACTACCTAACCAAAAATTACTCTACCTTTCCTCCTCATAAGTGCTTCTTCTTCGTCCGTCGTTGCCATGGCCGGTGAGCAGAGCTCTAGGTCGAGAACTACTCGTAACAAGGGAGCGGCAACCAAGGCTGCGGAAAAAAGAGGGCTCCCCGCCATGCAGAGACCTCGAAAGATCTCTCACGGGCAGGCGATGGCTCCCAGGAGCGGCCTAGCCGCAGAGGCGAACATGCCGAGCCGGCGGAGCTGGAGTCGTTATCCCTCGACGGCATGCCCGATCAGCTCAATAAGCAGAAGGAGTTCATCCAAGGCTTGATGGAGTTGCTGAAGGAGAGCCTCGACGACATGCCCGCTGAGCTCAATTAGCAGGGGGAGTTGACCGCCGGCTTGGTGATGCTGCTGAAGAAGAGCATTGCCTCAGAGAAGAAGGCGACCGGCGAAATCCTGCGACTTCAGGAGGACAAGGCGAAGCTCTGCCACGAGATCGGCCTGTTGAAGGAGAAGAATGCCGGCTGGAAGAAGCTGCATGAGAATAGTAGTTCCTCGATGAAGATGTTGCAGGCCCTCGTCATGGAACAGAAGGAGGAGTTGGCGAAGCTCCGCATCGAGCACCCGGCTGCTGTCAAGGTACGTAATGCGGCCGTGGAACAGATGATGAAGGCTCACGTCGAGAAATCCCGCGTCATGGACAGAATGAAGAAGATGGCAGAGGAGACGCGCAAGGAGATGGAGGTCGTCGAGGCGATGAAGAAGCAGTTACGACTCCGCGGCGAATTAGATCATTTGGGGTGATAATCTTCCTTCTTCTTTTGCTCCTGTGTTTCATCTTTTGCTTCGGGTGTTTCGCCGCACGTGTCACGTTCTCTGCGAGGCATGAATAGAACAATGGTTTTTTTGAGGGAATGAATAGAACAATGCTAACAACGAGATGACTAGCAAATTAGATCATTTTTTATCGCCATATGGCACTGGGCTGCCGTGTTTCGTGCGCCTCCGTCGCAGTACTACTCGAGTGGAAAACTTGAGTATACCGCACGGTTCTTTGCTCCTCCTCGAGCAGGTCGTCGGCGCATTTATACGAGCAGTCAAATCACAAGGCCCCGCCTTCCAGCAGTAATGAGCCGTCAAATCACAAAGGCCCTCGCCTCTCGTGAAACCGACCAAGCTAGACTGCCCCGCCCTCTAGCCTTTAAAATAATGTATACTTTTGTACAGCAGTAGTATCGATGGATTGCGCCATGGAGCAAAATTTGAAATTAAAAAAAAGGTGGTACATATAGAGAGCGCTCGTCGCCAAATTATGCATATAGTACTATTAAAAAGGCTAGTCACAATAATGGTGTCCAGCACAACCCACCCCTCAAATAAAACTAAGAGGGTGCTTGGATACGTTTTAGTCCCATGACTAAAAGTAGTGGGACTAAAACATGCTAGCCTCAGCCATGCTTGGATCCAAATACTAAAAAGGCTAAAATCAAGTTAATGAGCGTTTATTATCCTCCAAACCCTCCAAATCCAGAACTCGCCTGTGTTAAAGGAGAGGAGTTAAATGCGTAGAGAGAGGACTAATCCACATTTTAGTAGGGGTACCCCTGACTAAAAATTTTTAGTCTCAAGACTAGTTTTAGCCCCTCTTTAGTCAGGGGTGCTTGGAACTTTAGCCTCTTAAAGAGACTATTTTTAGTTAGACTAAAATAAGTCCCTTGGATCCAAGCACCCTCTAAGCATCCTGGAATTCTTTGACAAAACTAAGCACCCTGAAATTCTTTGACAACTAAACTGCTGGCTATATGATGTTGGCCATATATATTGTACATATATAATGTGAAGAAACGAGTGGTAGTACTATACCAACTAAAAGATGAAATGTAAGAAATACTAGTATGTACATATTGAAGAGTTAAAGTAACGAGAAGAAACATAACATAGTTCTGCTGGGGGCTCAGCACAACACACCCCTCAAATTAAATTAAGCACACCTGAAATTAAACTTTGCAACTATTCTGGTAGACACTGAATTAGAACCACCATGAGCAACGACACTGCCACCTTACTCGGAGTCCTCGTCCACGTCCTCGACTTCGTCCTTGTCCCTCTTCCTCTTGGCCGATACTTCTTTGCTTGAACCGCACACTTGGCTATTGCTCTTCATCCAACCCTTGTAGATATTGAAGCAAAGGTAGCCATCCATTGCAGCGTAGTGGATGTGGTCTATATCTAGTACATTCCACTGCCATGCATGACGATGAAACGTGTATGGAGGTTTCTCCAGTTTACCTTACGAAGGATGAACCATGGCTCCTGCCAGGGTCAGCATTGAAGGCTGACGAGAGGACACCAGCCGATTCTTCTGGAGGTCGAAGGTGTTGCCTACAACGAGGCCTATCCGACGCAGGACTTCTTTGTCGTTACCAAAGTCTACAGTAACGAATTTGACTAGGTTGCTCTCGAGGAAGTCCTTAAAATCCTGGCACTCAACGTCGGCATGGCATATGTGGTAGACCAAGCATAAGTCATGCACGCAAACCTGGATCACGGCGGGCTTCTTCCTCTCTTCGTCCTTTAGATCCTTCTCTCGTCCCAGGACTGTGGTGTACTCAACATCTAGCCCAGCAATCCACTCATCATCTGAGTCTTCGAACATGCGTCTGAAGCGAGAAAGGCATCCTTTCACCGTCGCGGAAGAACAGGTGTAGATGACGTCGAACTCATCGCCGGTGATGGTTCTAACCTTGTACTCACCGCCGATCGTGGAGATTTGGGACGCCATGGATTTGGGAGGAGGGTTAGGATTAGTGGAACTGCTATAATGTGAATGGACGGGACGACTAGGAGCGAACCGCCGTAGTATTGAAGGACGTGCGGGGACGAGTAGGAGCGAACTGCCAGCGTGCGAACGGCAGGGTAGTGGCTTTCCATTCTCCCATGATACGGGCTTCCGAGAGCCCTTGGATCTGAGATTGAACGGTTGCATGGCGTGATTCTAGACCTATGGGTGAATATCTATCCTGGAGGGTTATTCTGCAAATTTTCAGCAACTTAGCATGCGACCGTTTGATCTCAGATCCAAGGGCTGCCAGCAGCCCGTATCATGGTCGCGCCTACCACGACCGTCGCGTCGCTCGCGCGGTCGCGCCCTTGGAGATTTAACACGGTGCGTTAGGCTATCTGATGTTGGCATGTCATACATAGTCATCACTTAGTCACTCATACTACAAGGTTGGCTATAAGGTTGGCTATAAGTGTATTTTTTTACTCCTCTCTATCTCTTTCTTCGTACTCCCTCCGTCCCATAATATAAGAACTTTTTTGACACTAGTGTAGTGCCAAAACGTTCTTATATTATGGGACATAGGGAGTACTAGTATTTATTGCATTTGCCAAGGAGTGACCTCTTCCAATGAAATGGTGTTGCTAAGTTTGCTTCATTTAATTAGCTATAGACTCAAAATTGTCTTTTCAACTAGGTACACGCGCTTAGCACCGTTTCTTCCTTGGGTCACCAAACTAGTCTCTCTCTTCTTGATTAACTTGCCACATCAGACTTTATGCCTATGTGGCAAGCTTAAGCACTTGTAGGAGCAAGTAAAAGTAAGTACAATAGTGCGCTTTACATGGCATTTTTGCATATGTGGAGGAAAGAGAGGCAAGGAAAAAGTGGAGAAGTGGGCTCTCATGCAAGAGCCAGCCTCTACTACATGGTGGAGCATTGGGAGAGGCACCTGTATGGAGGTGGTCAGGAATCGGGACACTCACGCCGGTCGTAGCGCCGCAGTTAAAATGATAATGGCAAGTCAAATCACGGGGCCCCACCTGTCCAGCAGTAACTTGCTGTCAAATCACACAGCCCTACATTTGCAGCAGCCTACTCCCTCGTCTTCTCGCGTCTCTGTCGAACCAACTAGGCGGAACTGCCCCGCCGCCTACCGCGCAGGAAAAGCCCCGCCCTCGACTTTTAAATAGTATACAATATACTAATTTTGTATCCATGGATTGCGCCCGCGCCATGGAGCAAAGCGTCTAGAAAACGGCGGTACACATGTACGGAGTATACAACACGCCCGTTGCGTTCGCGTCGCACCCCAGATGGTTGGTCGGTCTGGCACGCTGCTCTCCAAATGGAACACGCGTCATATTGCGTTTGCACACACATGTGGGACGGCAATTGAGAACCGACCATAGGCACACTCCATGGCCTCGCAAGTCGGGTGACATAATAGAAGAGGGAGACGAGTGATAGTACTAGAGAAATGTTGTACTACGTTGGTGCCTGGACGATCCCTGCAAGACACGGAAGATCAGTTCGTCCATGCATGTGACCAGACTCCAGCAGACACGCCTGGATTGGCTATCGTGTACATATCATGCAGGCTGTGTTGTACATGGCTGTAGTTGTGGTGAAAAATCTAAAAAAGGTTTTTGTCATCTCGCAAAATTAGGTGTCATGTGCTTCGGATCACTGCGAGGGTTAAACAGCGACAACTGAGTTGGGCTAGTCATTGGGGGCACATGCACGAACAGTGACTACTCGGCTGCCATCTAGGTCAAGCCGGCTATGTTAATTAGGACATCTATCGACGGACCCCTTTTCTACGAGCTTATCTTGAATTTGAGCTTTGTTCCTCGTCTAGTTTGTCCGTCGGGATTCATGTTGTCTCCTTTGGGCAGTGAGGTTATGATTTCTTGTCATGTGGCATTTTTTCATGTTATATGTTATATTCCGGCGCTTCAGATCAAAATGACGACAACTGCGCCTCCGGGCCACGTGCATGAAGACTTCTCGACAGTCATTGACGAGGTCAAGCCGGCTCCGGTAGACAAAAGAAAACTAGTACTACTCCACTATATAGGCAGGAGCCTCCGCGCTTGCTTGCTAGTGTTGCTCTCTTCACACTGTCTCGGCCTCTCCAGATCTAAACACGACAGCGATGGCCACTCTCTCTCTCTCTCTCTCTCTCTCTCTCTGCTCACCGCTGGTCACAGATCCAGCCGGATCCTCTCCGCCGGGGAAGGTGAGAAGGTGCAACGTTCACGTGGTCGTCCTTCGCGACGGCTCTTACCCACTGCTGGGCGCGTCCCGATCAGTCTGCCTTGCCGTTCTCTCCCAAGCACCACTGGCGAGGGAGGGCCTCCGACCCCTTCTTCCTCGCTGCCGTAGTGTGGGAAGATCCGGCCTCCCGCCGCCCACCTAGCGACATCCCAGCGACCATCAGTTATAACTTCCTTCGAAACCGGCCTTGCTCTACTTCCCGAGCTCCTGACGTCGCTGCATTTGTATCTTTTACTATTTCTCAGGCCCCCTCGTAGATAGGATCGATCGGCTGTTTGAAAACCACCTTTTTTTACGTTTAAGAGGTAAAACTAGTTCATGCACTCGAATCTAGTACTACTTGGTTCAAACAATGAAGAAAGGGGTGGGGTGGGGAAGGATTTGTTACCTGAATCTAGGACTTGGTCGAAAGAGGAAATAATGGTGGCGAAAAGTAGCAGAGACTGGCTATCCAACTGGTCTCTAGGTCTAATAGGGAAATAAAGGGAAACACAGTACAAACTCAATATAAACCCGATCTATTGGTTGAAAAAGGAAAGAAAGTGGGGACTGGGGGACAAGTCAACAGAGTAAGTCCAGCACTAGATTTGCTAGCCTCACACAGTATAAGGTGGCTATACCGAACAAAAATGGGACCAACCCAGATATCATGTTCTGATGTTTGTTGCCCCGAGCCACTCTTATGTAATGCCACTGGTAAAATGTAGCAGTCAAACTGTTAAAAGTAAGGACACGTTAAACCAATGTTGTTTTCAATGTAATGCCTCCAGTAATATGAATCAATGGCACTTCTTTACATGTCCTGCTAAAATTTCCCATTAAGATAAGTTGGTTCTTTTCGTTAGAAATGCAACTGTCCTAGTCCGCCTACTCTCCCGTGCCCAAAGTAATGGCGTATTTAACGGTTGTCATAGTTAATCCTAATGCCCACACTAATATCTAGCAATGCCAGTGCTTTAGAAATTGCTACTGTCCTTGTAGGATTGCCATTCAGATAAGGAACATGCTTCTTTTCATTTGATGCATGTTTCATCACTTGTTAGTCACCCTCCTTTCCACCTTTTTGGTGCAAACAGAGATATACATTTCACGCTCGATCTTAGTTGAACTACACAAATGATATCCAAATTATAGTTGAGCATTCCAGGAGATTCACAACCAACCTTGATGTTGCTCAATTTTATTGCAACTAATGAAGAAGAAGCTCTGTGGGTTTCGTTTTCTGATGGAAATGGAACCGGGGCTGGAGCCCTTTTCTTAAAAAAATTGAAGAAGCTGCTAGCTCACAGGACATTGCTTAATTTTAGGTGAACTGCACCAAAAGGTCCCATGAACTGAATCATCCATGTTGGTGACTGAAAGAGCCAGCTTCAGCATCCCAGTCTAAGCAGCCCCGACCTCCATCCTTGCGACGCACGGTACACCTCGTTTGCCACCTGCTCGACCCTAGTGTCACTGACAAAATGAAGTAATAATACGGTTAAAATAGAGCGAGTGTCATCTCTATCATTTCATTTCCAATGTAGATAAAGAAAGTGCTTCTCTTTGTTAATGTATGTTTCATCAACTAGTCCCATTGTTAATGTTTAAGCATTTCTGCAAACTGGGGTGCTTAATTTTAGTTGATATGTACAAAAATAGAGATTTGAATGTCTCAAGGCGCCTCCTTGTACTACCGCTGTACACTGATGTTCATCACTGGCAGAAGGTGTATCTGGGAGACTTGGGACGATGTCCAGTATGAGGCGTACCGTATGAGGCGTCGCAGGGCCCATCTCGCCCTCGCAGCATGGCATACTATGATACTATCGCAATATTTTCTTCTATTTATTTTGTGTGTTTCATCAACTAGTGCCACTATAATGTGATCACGCTTTTTCATTATCTGTGCAAACAGGGTTATTCAGCTGCATTTTGGTGGAACTGCACAAATGTACGTACGGAACCGGCATATATGCAGAGTGCGAGGTGTGCCAAGTAAAAATTACCGACACCAACCATGCTGCATGCACGCATTGGCATCCACCACCACCAGTGGGATGTGGGGCGCTCACTGTGGACGGATCTTTCTTGGCAGCAAATCATCTAACCAAATACTAGTAGCTTATATTGGCAGTTTTCTAGGGAGTACTCTTTTCTGAAAAAAGCACCAATCTATTTTTCTTTATTTGTACACTGTGTCACAACTTTGACCCAAAGGTCCAGAGCTATTTTAGGGTGATTGGCGTAGTACTCGGAGACTGATTGTAAGCATGATTTTCATTAGCTGTCACACTGATTGTAAGCATGAGCAGGTGGAAGATTAGGTTAGTGCGAAGCTTACCTTAAACCCCACCGCCGCCGTTGAAACGAGGCGAGCGTCGAGGGAACCATGGAGAATGGCGGGGAAGCGACGTCGCGCCATCCGACCTCCTCTTGCGGTGGGAGAACGAATACTCCTGTGGCTCCGGCTGGCTCTGCACCCTCACGAACGACACACCATACTCGATCGATTCGTTATCCTCTGGGTGCTCGACCTTCGACCTGTACGCCCACCACCTCCGCCTGACTGTCGCCTCGGGCGAATCTGTCTGCTCCATCGCCCAGAGGAGATACTCGATGAACTCAGAGGACTGCGGCGTGACTGCCGCCGAGGAGTACAGGTACATCGCCGCCCTCATCGCCGCCGTCTCGCTCTTTCGCATACATTGCCACATGGCCTGCACCGTCCTTGAAATATCCCACTCATTGTCAAACCAACTAAGGATCTCCTTCAACCTAGCTAACTTTGCCTGTCGCCGCCGGCGATCTGCCTGATTCGCTGCTGCATCCTCTCCATAGATGTCCTTCTGAGTGGTACGGTGCTAGCTTTGGAAGATGGGAGGAGAGACGGTGGTCTTGCAATAGAGAAGAGGGAGAGGCGAGACGGTGGTTTTGGAATGGAGATGATGGAGAGGAGAGGAGGTGGTTTTGCAATGGAGAAGATCAGAAGAGGGAGAGGCGAGACGGTGGTTTTGGAATGGAGATGATGGAGAGGAGAGGAGGTGGTTTTGCAATGGAGAAGAGGGAGAGGAGCGTGCGGCAGCGATTTAGGATTGGACGAGAGGGCCGGCGCGCTGTGACTGGATCAAAATCAAAATCAATTTACCCTTCAATTAAGAAAGCGACCCCACATTAACTAGTCTCCCTTTTATTTTGGGTCATAATTGACCATGATTTTC
>NC_057814.1:231380194-231405849 GCF_018294505.1 Triticum aestivum | reverse complement strand
TTTGGAATGGAGATGATGGAGAGGAGAGGAGGTGGTTTTGCAATGGAGAAGATCAGAAGAGGGAGAGGCGAGACAGTGGTTTTGGAATGGAGATGATGGAGGGGAGAGGAGGTGATTTTGCAATGGAGAAGATCAGAAGAGGGAGAGGCGAGACGGTGGTTTTGGAATGGAGATGATGGAGAGGAGAGGAGGTGGTTTTGCAATGGAGAAGAGGGAGAGGAGCGTGCGGCAGCGATTTAGGATTGGACGAGAGGGCCGGCGCGCTGTGACTGGATCAAAATCAAAATCAATTTACCCTTCAATTAAGAAAGCGACCCCACATTAACTAGTCTCCCTTTTATTTTGGGTCATAATTGACCATGATTTTCACACATAAAATATATGTTATACGTTGCAAAAATAATATAATTTGAAAGTACATTCAGATACGAACCAAACGATACAATTTTTGGTGACATGCATTCACATTTTGCTTGTCAAATACAGTACATGGTCAAACTTTGACCCAAAATACGCAAAACAACAAAAAAATACTTCCAAGACCAGCGCCGCTCTTCCGCTCTTCTCCTCTTAAACCACCACCGCTCCTCTCCTGTTCCAATCTAAATGCAGCACCGCTCCTCTCCTCTTCCATTTCAAAACCACCGCCCCTCCTCTCCTGTTCTAGTCCAAAACCAGCGTCGCTCCTCTCCCGTTCTAATCCAAAACCAGCGCTGCTCCTCTCCTCTTCCATTCAAAAACCACCACCGGCGAGTGAAGGTGTTGTGGAGAAGTAGATCGATGGAGGAGTACAACCGATACGTGAGGATCGCAGACGGCGACCCTGTGAAGCTAGCTAGGATGTTGGAGATACAGTCTAGGTTTGACAACAAGGACCAACTAGCAGCGACGGCGACATCCATGGCCAAATATCTACAACAGAGCAAAAAGGCGGCGATACTCCCAGAGGGAGTCGCGCCGGAGTACATAGAGCTGCTCCTCTGGGCCATGGAGCAAACAGATTCACCGAATCCGATCGTGAGGGAGCGGTGGTGGGAGTATCGATCCCAGATGGAGCATCCACAAGAGATTGAAGGATCGAGCATCTATAGGGTGCCGTTTGTCAGGGTGTCCTGCCAGAGCGAGACAGTGGAGTCTTCGTCGACCGAACCCAACTACAAGAGGAGAAAAGCAGTTGGCCCGACGACGCTTCCCCGCCATTGTCTCCCTCGCCGTTCACATCGTCTCACGGGGCGGCTGTCTGCCGCCGAGGAATAGGAGGGGGCTGCCCCCCCAGCCCAATAGTCGGGCAGGTTGTGAATTGTCAGGAGGAGCTTAGGGTTGTCAGTATTTGCAGGTTGTGAATTGTGTTTTGTGTTGTGTATTTTGAGAGTACTTTCAGATATGAATGTCTTTTGAATTTCAGATTTGTAGTATTGAGCATATGAAGTATTTTATGAATTCTAGAGATCTATTTTTAGCACTTAAAAAATGTAGTTTCATAGGAGTATAAAAGTGCAGACAATGTGGTTCTCAGAGAAGAAACTGCAAGTTTCAGTTTCAGATAAGAAACTGCAAGTTTCAGTTTCAGATAAGAAACTGCAAGTTCAGTTTCATATAAGAAACTGCAACTTTCAAAGGCAGATCATTTATATTAACACGGCCTTTTCAAACAGGGTAAACATCATGTTGGAAGTTTTATTCATGGTCGAAAATGGAACTACCAGCCAGTTAACATCATGCTGATCAACATTCATGCATAGCACATCTTCATATGATGCACAGTCAAAATGCCCACACAATGTCGAGTGTGCGAAACACAGAGAAAACGAGGGACGAAGTTTTGGCAAGTGTTGGACGTGGTTTTGGGCTGCCCCGTCTAGGCTTTCATTTTTAACATGCGCAGCCCACGACCTCGGATGGGAGGTCCATAGGCCTGTTTGTATTTTCTAAGGGCCGTCATGTATCGACCGGCCTATGGACCTCCCATCCGAGGTTTTATTTTTGGCAGCCTGTTGAGGATATAGCTACTGGTGTAACCCGCCGTAGATGGGCCGGGTTACGTTGCGACAGCTCTTCGTTTAAGAAGCCCAAGGACAAGTTAAGGATGGCGGTTTAGTAATAGGTTTAAGGCCCAGAGCCGGCTTAAGGCCCGTAGTGGTAAACAGCCATTGTGGCATGACTTGTAGTGTAAGGCAAGAATAGTTAAGAGTCCGAGCCGGACATAGTTTATGAGCCGGCCAGGACTCTGAGAGCCGCTGGGCGTTAACCTTTCTATATAAAGGGGCGACCCGGCGGCGGTTCAGGGACAAGTAAGATCAGATCGATAGCCAAGCAGAGCGGTTTAGCTCCTGGTCATCGAAACCCTAAGCAATACCACCTCAACTGGACGTAGGCTTTTACCTTCAACGTAAGGGGCCGAACCAGTATAATGTCCGTGTCCTTTGTCCCGTTTAACCCCTTTAAGATTCCTAGCGGTGATGGCTCCACGACTAAGTCCTTGCTCGAGGACATCTGCCGTGACAATTCCACGACAGTTGGCGCCCACCATGGGGCCAGCGCATGGTGGATTTGAGTTCTTGAAGGGCAGCTTCGAAGGGATCAAGGGATATGCTGTGGGCCGGATGACCAAGAGTCGTCGCGGCAAGCTCTACATCGACGATGCAAGCTGGGGCCCCGACGCCGGCTCAATCGAGTACGGGTACCGGGTCCCCTTCGGCGGAATCCACGTTTTCATTGGCAAGATTGGCGAGCCGGGCCCTGAGCCGGACCTCTGCGCCGACCCCATCGAGACGGCTCAGCGTGCAAGACCCGCCCGGACTCTGCCTGCCTTGAAGCGTGCTTTTGTGGGATGTGTCCATGGAGGACTCTCTGAAGGATCTGGATCTGGCGATGAGACGACCGCTCGCTCTGACGGCGAGTCGGCCACAGACGAGACCAACTCGCTATATCAACTTCAAGATGGCAGGCTCAGGGGTTGTTCCGATGGTGACAGTATTCCAGACCCCTTTGAGCCGCCCAGCCGGGTTGGAATCTTCATGGCCGGCGCACAACCTGTTCAAAACCCCGCCACGGGGGCAGGGGGCCTTGCGCACTCGCCGGCTTAGGTGCTAATGGATCTCACAGATAAGATGACGGCCCTGTTAACCGCTACGGTCGTCCTAGCGGATCAAGCTCAGCATGAGGCGGAGGTGGCACAGTTAAAGCTGGATATAGCAAAAGCCAAGGAAGATTTGGCAGCAGAAGGGATCAGGATGGCTGCAGAGCGGGCGGCTCTCGATGCCCAGACTCACCTGATTCAGGCGCAATCTTTCCGGCTCACGATGGATCAGAATGCATCCAATGAGATCATGAGAAGGAGGCATCAGAAGGCTCAATCTCGACTCCCTCCGGTTTACGATCCTCGAAACCTCTTCAACACGCCTGGCACAGGGCCCAGTAACCCGCCAGAGATCACGGCACCCGGGGCAGCAACGCCAATTCAACCGCAAGTGATGGGGCCACCCCGTGTGAACACTACCCCGCCTCAGTACGTGCCAATACCACCGGGTCATTATGCCAACCCGTTGGAAAACATGGTCGCCGCGGCAGCGCGACTGGCAGCTCTCCCAATCGAGGGCGACTCTCCAACGGCGGTCGAAACCCGCCGGGTCAGAGAACTTCTTCAGACGGCTCTGGCGTAGCAGGAGGCCTACTCATATAGCCGGGACATGATCCATTCAACCCCACGTCTAGGCCGGAGCCCAAGTTATAGCAGACACATGGTTTCAGCGACCGGCTCAAGCAACGTCCGGCGCCGTGACTTGCCAGCTGGCCACGGCCTGGCTCATAATGGAGCCTTTAACATGGTAGACCAAGACAGAGCGCGGCAAGAGGCGGAGCAGGTGCCTCAGTTGACGGCTTACCAGCCCCTCCCGGTTTATCCGACGGCTTCTATCGAGGCGGGTATGCCTGCGAGGACCGGAGGTGTCCCTTGTCTGGTGCCGGCTCTCCGTAATGAACGTCTGCCCAAGGATTTCAAAGGACCTAGGAAGGTACCTAATTATACGGCTGATTTGCAACCCGGAGCATGGATCGAGAGCTACGAGATGGCTATGGAGTTGCTAGAGGTCAGCGAAGCGGCAATGGCCAAATACTTCACCATGATGTTGGATGGAACTGCCCGCACTTGGTTGAAAGGACTGCCGCCTAATTCTATCGGGTCATGGGCAGAGCTAAAAGCCCGGTTCATCTAAAACTTCAAAGATACATGTAGGCAATCTACGTCAATTGTGGATTTGACTAACTGCAAGCAGCAGGAGGGCGAGTCTACAACCCATTGGGTTCGCCGGGTCAAAGAAATCATACATTCGTCTGATAAGATGGATGCCGGCTCTGCGGTTTTAATGTTGGAGCAAAATTGTCGTTTTGCGCCCCTGAAGATGAAGCTCGGGCGGCTCAAGCGCGATTGCAATGATATGGGTACGCTGATGGCGGCTCTGGTCAAGTACGCCGACTCTGATAGTACCAAGGATCCCGCGTCGGATGATGAAAGGACAGGGAAGGGAAAGAAGAACGGCAATGGCAAGGGCCCTCAGCATAACCCGGCGAACAAGGGAGGTAACAAACGTAAGGCTGATGGCAGTATGGAGTTTGTGGCCAACGCCAATTCACAGGGTAACAACCACCGACGTAAGGGGAGGCCACCTCCCCGAGCCGGCGGGTCAGGCCCGACGCTTGAGCAGTTGTTGAATGAACCTTGTCCATGGCATGGCTCTAGGGAGAAGCCGACCACTCATCTATGGAAAGACTGCGCAATCATGAAAGCCTTCAAAAATTCCAACGCTTTTAATGGCAACAATGGGCCGGGCGGCGGCTCAGGCGCCGGCGGTTTTCATGGCCCGGGCGGCGGCTCAAATCCCAGTTCTCAGAATTTCCAAGGGGGTTTTAATCAGCAATCTGGCCAGGGTAATCAGCAGCAGCAGCAGCAGGGGGGATACCAAACCAATCCAAAGCAGCTCAATGGTGGAGAGTATCATGTGTTCACTACCAGCCTGTGCAAGCGAGACCAGAAGCTTCATAAGAGGGCTGTAAATGTTGTTGAGCCGGCGGTTCCCCGCTATTTAAGATGGTCTGAGCAGCCTATTGTATGGAGTAGGGAAGATCACCCTCCCCGGGTTGATAATCCGGGTCACCTGGCCTTGGTGGTGGCCCCTCGGGTTGGGGGATATAAATTCACTAAAGTGCTGATGGACGGAGGCAGCAGCATCAACATCCTCTATTATGAGACCTTCCGTCATATGGGATTAACTGATAAAAACCTCAGCCAGTCCAATACTGTTTTTCATGGGTGGTGCCCGGTAAGTCGGCGTATCCAGTCGGTAAGATCGAGCTGGGAGTAGCCTTTGGAGATGAGTACAACTACATGGCGGAAAAACTAACCTTTGAGGTGGTTAAGATAAGAAGCCCGTACCATGCTTTATTTGGGCGGCCGGCTTACGCCATGTTCAGGGCACGGCCGTGTTACGTGTATTTGCAGCTCAAGATGCCGGGTCACAATGGGACCATTACGGTTCATGGCAGCCGAAAGATAGCCTTGGAGTGTGAGGAAGGTGACGCTGCTTACGCTGAATCTGTTTGTGCAACAGAGGAGTTGAAGTTTTACAAGGACAATGTTGACCCAGCAGATATGACGTCTTTGAAAAAGCCAACCACGGAGCATGAGCCGGTAATGAAATTTAAGTCAGCTGATGAGACTAAACTTGTTGACTTTGTTCCAGGTGACTCATCTAAGCAGTTCAGCATCAGTGCCAATCTGGATCCAAAATAGGAAGGCGCGCTCATCAAGTTCATCCGTGAGAACAGGGACATCTTTGCATGGAAACCTTCTGACATGCCGGGTGTACCTAGAGAACTCGCTGAGCACACTCTCAATATTGATCCGAAATTTAAGCCAGTCTGGCAATTCCTCCGGCGGTTTAATGAGGAGAGGCGGAAAGCCATTGGTGAGGAAGTAGCCCGGCTCTTGGCGGCCGGGTTTATCGTTGAAGTCTTTCATCCAGAATGGTTAGCTAACCCGGTGCTCGTGCTCAAGAAGAACGGCACCTGGCGTATGTGCATGGATTATACGGATCTAAACAAAGCTTGTCCGGCTGATCCTTTTGCTCTCCCTCGTATTGATCAAATTATTGATGCTACGGCGGGTTGTGAGCGTTTGAGTTTCTTGGATGCGTATTCTGGTTACCATCAGATCAAAATGGCTGTTAAGGACCAAGAGAAGACGCCGTTCATTACGCCTTTTGGAGCCTTCTGTTATGTTTCTATGCCTTTTGGGCTCAAGAGTGCACAGGCGACTTACCAGCGTTGCGTGCAGAATTGTCTTCATAATCAGATTGGGCGCAACGTTCATGCCTATGTGGATGATATCGTGGTAAAATCCAGAAAGAAGGAGACCTTGATAGATGATCTGAGAGAGACCTTTGATAATCTCCGGGTCTACAAGATGATGCTTAACCCGGCCAAGTGCGTCTTCGGTGTTCCTGCAGGCAAGCTCTTGGGTTTTCTGGTTTCTCACAGAGGCATTGAGGCTAACCCGGAGAAGATCAAGGCAATCACCTCTCTGGCTAAGCCGGCGTGCATAAATGACGTCCAGCGTCTGGCGGGTAGCGTCGCTGCTTTGAGTCGTTTTATAAGCCGGTTGGGTGAAAAGGCCATGCCACTGTATCAGATGATGAAGAAAACAGATGACTTTGTCTGGAATGATGCTGCTAATGCAGCTTTTGAGGATTTGAAAAAACAACTAGCTGAGCCGCCAGTCCTTGCTGCTCCTGTCGACAAGGAGCCTTTATTATTGTACGTCGCCGCTAACACACGAGCCGTCAGTGTAGCTGTGGTGGTGGAGCGTAAGGAAGCGGGTAAGGAGCATCCGGTTCAGCGGCTGGTTTACTACGTCAGCGAAGTGCTCATTGAGTCCAAACAACGGTATCCACATTGGCAGAAGCTTGTTTATGGGGTGTTCATGGCAAGCCGGAAGCTTAAGCATTATTTCCAGGGCCACCCTATCACTGTGGTCAGTTCTGCTCCCCTAGGAGATATCATTCAAAATAGGGAAGCCACAGGAAGAGTTGCTAAGTGGGCTATAGAACTTGGGCCTCATGGTCTAAAATATGTGCCACGCACTGCTATCAAATCTCAAGCATTGGTGGATTTCATCAACGATTGGACAGAGCTGCAGGTGCCTCAAGAGAAACCAGATAATACATACTGGACTATTCACTTTGACGGGTCCAGACAGTTGGAGGGCTCGGGGGCTGGAGTTGTGTTAGCTTCCCCTCGAGGTGACAAATTTCGTTATGTACTACGGTTGATGTTTCCCTGTACTAACAATGCAGCTGAGTACGAGGCCTTGCTCCATGGTCTTCGGATGGCTAAAGAGATGAGCTTAAGTCGGGTAAGGTGCTTCGGTGACTCAGATCTAGTGGCCCAGCAAGTATCAGGCAAGTGGGATTCCAAGGATCCCCTCATGGCGGCTTATCGCCGTGAAGTTGATGCCATTGCTGGACACTTTCAGGGTTACCAAGTAGAGCACATCGATCGCAGAAAGAACGAGGCGGCTGATGCATTAAGCCGGCTGGGCTCTCAGCGAAAGCCGGTGCCGCCTAATACTTTCTTGGATATTCTACATAACCCTTCTGTCAAATTGCCTACAGAGGAAGGCTTGGTTGTTCCTGACGCAGAAGCACAGCTGGTGGCGGCTCTCCATGTTATCCCAGATTGGACAGTGCCATACTTAGCTTACATGATCCAGGGAGAATTGCCTGAGGATGAAACTTTGGCCAGACAAATAACCCGGCGGTCTAAGTCAATGATAATTATCAATGGCGAGTTGCATCATCGCAGTGTCACGGGAACTTTTCAGCGTCGTGTGTCCTCTGAGGAAGGTCAAGCAATTTTACATGAGATTCACGAGGGGGATTGTGGCCATCATGCCGGCTCAAAATCCCTTGTGGCCAAGGCTTTTCGTCATGGTTTTTATTGGCTGACGGCTCATGCCGATGCAGAGGACTTGGTCAGTAAATGTGACGGTTGTCAGAAGTTCTCAAGACGAGCTCACGTGCCGGCTCAAGAGTTGAGGATGATTCGAATCACTTGGCCGTTTGCAGTCTGGGGGCTTGATATGGTTGGGCCTTTCAAACGGTCCAAAGATAAGAAGACCCACCTCTTGGTGGCGGTTGACAAGTTCACAAAGTGGGTTGAGGCAGAGCCCGTTAGTAAGTGTGACGCAGCCACGGCGGTCCAGTTCATGAAAAAGGTGATATTTCGCTTTGGTTTTCCACACAGCATTATAACTGACAATGGTACCAATCTGTCTAAAGGCGCCATGGAGGAGTTTTGTCAACGAGAGCATATTCGGCTTGATGTTTCATCAGTGGCTCACCCTCAATCCAATGGTCAAGCTAAGAGAGCCAATCAGGAAATCTTGAAGGGCGTCAAGCCCCGGTTTTTGGTCCCTTTGCAACGGACGCCGGGTTGTTGGGTGGAGGAGTTACCCTCCGTGTTATGGAGCATCAATACTACTCCTAACAGGTCTACGGGTTACACACCTTTCTTCATGGTTTATGGAGCGGAGGCGGTCCTCCCTAGCGACATCCGTCATGACTCGCCTCGGGTGGCGGCTTATGTCGAGGCGGACAATGAGCAGGCGCGTCAAGATGCTCTTGACTTGTTGGATGAACAGCGTGATGTAGCAGCAGCTCGCTCGGCGATTTACCAACAAGACCTGCGCCGCTATCACAGCCGCCGGGTTAAGTCCAGGGTCTTTCAGGAAGGTGATCTGGTGCTCCGGCTCATCCAGGATCAAACAGACGCACACAAGTTATCCCCGCCTTGGGAAGGGCCCTTTGTGGTTAGCAAGAACTTGCACAACGGGTCATACTACCTTATCGATGTTCGGGAGCACAAACATTCACGTAAGTCGGAGGAAGAGACCCGTCGGCCGTGGAACATAGCTCAGCTTTGGCCTTATTACACTTGAGCCACCGGCTCTCATAATGTACATATTTCTATAGCCATGTATATATTGTGATAAATAATAAAGCAGGACCTCTGTCCTTTTTTCCTCCAAAGGTAAATGTATTATTGTTATTCCCATTGCAACATTACATGGTCACTTGGAGGTTGAACGGCTTATGATCGTATTCGAATCTAGCCATTAACAATATGATCACTTGGGGGCTTCCTATTCAAACATAGGTCGTATTCGAACCAAAGAGAACATAGCTGTCGATACCCACTTGATTGGCATATTGCCGAGCTCATTGGGGAGTTTTTTCTTGATCATATTTGAATCATAGCTCAACCCCCTTTGGGAACCGACGTGGATCGTATTCGAATCAGCGTCGTTAAACAACTCTCAAGGTCATTTGGGGGCTTCCTGTTCAAACACAGGTCGTATTCGAACCAAAGAGAACATAGCTGTCGGTACCCTCTTGATCGGCAACGCCAAAGCCATTGGGGGCTATATGATCGTATTCGAATCTTAGCTTAACCCCTTTGGGACGGTTCTCTGGTCGTATTCGAATCAGAAGCCTCCAAATATTTGACATCTTTTTGTTGCAAACAAGTTCTTTTGATCATATCGAAAGTATTCAAGGGTGGTTCTACTTCCACCGGCTTAACCGTGATTAATAATGTTAATGGCACATAATAAGCATTATAAGTGCTGGTGAGCCGGAGTTCTCCACCTTATTATTCGGGTTATATAAACCGGAAGTATATTTGAAGGCTCGCAGGTATGCTATTATGGTATCTCGAAGATATAATTGAGAGCCGGTTTATTATAACTTTGATTCACATTCCGGGTTATATGACTCTCCGTGCGGTAAGCCGCCCAGAGACTTGTGATTTGTTTTCCATGCAAGACAATTAAAGACAGCTATTTAAAACTTAAGGAAAGCAGAGGATCAAACATAACCCGGAAGCATATAAAGGAGCAGTTTAAATGGAGTTAAGAACTACACACGTGCATGATGGCACGAAAAAATTAAGTGTTCATCCTATTCTATTACATGACTCCCCGAGTCCGAAAGGTGAGGCATCGTCTTTTAAGACATCATATGAGCCGCCTGCGAGATCAAGGGCGTTGTTGGCCTGAGGTTTCCGGGTCATCCCTCTCCGCTCCTCCGGCTGTGTCCATGACCTGGAAGGTTGATGATTTCTAGTCAATGCCACTCAAGGCTTCAAATTGAGCCTCATCATCAATTAACCCGGCTGGGTCAACTTCAGGGGCGAAGGTATGCTTACGAGTCGGAGGGATCAAGCTGACTGCTTCATAGCGTGGAGTTGGGATCCTCTGATTCTCCGCGTCATAGCCCGGTTGATACTTGGTAAGGTCTGTATCATTCCCAATCAAGGTGGCCACCGGGCGCACGCTCTTCACACAGGCGGCGAAGTCTTTCTGGTCAAAAGGGGTGCCGTCTTCCTTCAAGCTGGGATATCCAAGAGCGATGTCGGCCGGGTCTAGCTCCGGTAGAAACGCATTGGCCCGGCTCAGAGCGGCTATAGCTCCGGCTCTTGCAGAAGCCCGTCTCAACTCTTGGAAGCGTTGAGGAAGTACGGCAAGCCACCTGAGTACATCTGCTAGGTGAGTGGGAACTTCATTTGACAGAGCCACAACGGGTAAAGCACGTTGTGACCCGGTGTAAAGTTGCTCTACCAAGGTATAAACCGCCTTCAGCTTGGTCAGCACATTCTGATTGAGATTGGAACTTCTGGGACCTGCATAACAAGGTCAGGTGAGCTGATGGCAATGGTGGGACTTATGAGACATGAATTATGTAAACAAGTTAGAAACCTATAGAGTAACTTACCGAAGATTGCGGAGACCATCTGAGATACATGGCGTTTTAAGCCGGAGAGTTCGGCGGTTCTTTCAGAAAGAGCATCCTCCGCTTGTTCGGCCCGGCTGAGCAAGGCAGTCTTCTCATCCGCCCAGGCTTTTCTTTCTGCTTCAAACTTTTTCTTCAGCTTTTCTTGTGCAGAGACATTGAATTCAAATTTGGAATTGGCCTTTTGGGTCTCACTTTCCTGAGTCTTCAGGCGGTTCTTTTGATCAGAGATTTCCGATTCAAATTTCATACAGGCAGCCTGTACAAATTCCGGGTTACAGTTAGGGTGATTATAATGCAACATCAGGTCCCAAGCACTTTGCAAGCAAGGACACATGGCACGTGGGGGCTAATGTATGCTGAAAAGCTCTATTTACAGTGCTGGTTCATGAAAATAAGTCCCAAGCACTTTGCAGGCAAAGGTACTTGGCACTTGGGGGCTAATGTGTAAAGTTGCTCAACTACTTGCTTAAAATAAGGAAAGAACCGGGTCAACTATGTTGTTTAAGCCGGCCCTTGAGTGGTACCAGGTAAGCCGGTTTTCTTGCAGTAGTTATTAAGCCGGTATTAAGTCTACAACATATTTTATCATAAGTCATAGACTTGGGGGCTGGTATGGTAAGGATAACTATGGAGTAAGCAAGAGAGTCATACCTCAGATTTTTGCTGGATTTGCTTTACCATATCAATTTCCAGGTCCCGGCTGTTGTGCACTTGATTAACATAGCCGGAGACAAATATCTCCAATGCTCAAATTAGCATAGTCAGGGATATCCAGCCTGGCCCTGCGGCGTTCCAGCAGTTCTTCCTTGGCAGAGCATCTAGCTAACACAGTGGGTCTTCCCGGTTCGACAAACTCTGTCCGGGTGATTACAACGTCCGGATCATCTGGATGAGCCGGGCTGGGGATCTCCGGGTTATCAGAACCCTCCATGACTTGTTCTTCAGATGGAGCAGTGGTGGTTTCAGGAGCTGAGGCAGACGGCGGCTCATGAGCAGAAGCCTCAGGTTCAGTCAGGACCGGCTCTTCGGCCGGCTTATTTTTCTTCGCCCTCTTGCTGGGCTTTAGTTGAACACTGGAAGTCAAAGAGTTAGTGCAAAAACATGAGTAAGATAAGCACAAAGTAAGCTGATCATCATTACCCGGGTGCGGTCTTGAAGGCCGGCAAGCTAGACTGCATTGAGTTGCTGGAGGAAGGTGAAGTTCCCTGGTAGTTTGAATCAGAAGAATTGAGTGGTTTACAAGTGACGCCCGCCAAAGGATGAAAAGGATATAAGTCGGAGATAACCTCAGTCCGGCGCTTCCTTGTTGGTTCGGGTAAGCCGGAGGAGAGGTCTGCGTCTTTGTTGGTCCGGGTCTGCCTCCGGCTCTCATAAATCTGTCGCTTCAAAAGAAATTGAGGATCTTGATAAGCTAAAGGATGTGAAAATCTTACTTTCCGAGTTACTCTTCGAACTTTCCATCTCGGCAAAGGCTCGGAGTCGGATGAAATTATAGTTACCTCTTCATTCACCTCGTAATTGTTCCAGTATCCTCCTGCTGATAATCTGTGTCAATAAGATGGTTAAAAAAGGAGCCTAAAGAGTCAAGAACTACCTCTGACTCGGAGGTGTCTTCCAGACGAAGCAGGTCCGAGGCGCTAGGTTTACTCCCCTTCTTACGGGGAGCGGCTTTCCTGGCGGCTTTTTTAACTTTCCTGGCCTTTTTGGCAGCTTCATGGTCATACTTGACCTTCTAGAATTTATCATTAGCCTGTAAAATACAACAAAGATTAGTAAGCTAAGACAAAATCATTAAAATGGAAGGAGAAGCATTCAGGTCAATGGTTTACCGCAGGAGCCGGGTTAGTCTTGCAGAAAGGGCTTAAGCCCACTCTCCCGCAATCTGCCAAGCTCTCGTTCAGAAGCGACTTGGTTGTGTCATCAATGATGTCCTCAGGTAAGTCGTCTGGGCTGTGTCGTAGAGGATCATCTTTCTGGCCTGTGTAATCACACATCAAGCTGGGGCGGCGGCTTAAGGGAATCACCCGCCAGGCAACCCAGACCCGGACCAGATCAATACCATTCAAGCCGTTCCCCAGAAGAGCTTTGATTTTGTTGATGGTGGGCGTAAGTGGTTGACGTTCAGCTTGAGATAACTTGTCTGGCAAGGGGTGATTTGATTCCAGACGCAGGGCGCGAAAGCCGGGCAGAGGGTTCTCGTCAGCCGGAGAAGTGTCCTGGCAGTAGAACCATGTATGGTTCCAATCTTTCCGGTGGCTTGGCGGCTCAGCATAAGGAAAGAGACAATCTCTCCGTCGTTGGATTGAAATTCCGCCAAGTTCCAAGCTAGTCCCGTTGGCACACTCATTCTGGCGGTTTAGGTAAAATAACTCCCTAAGGAGCAGCAAGCTGGGTTCTTCTCCGAGGTACACCTCACAGAACACTTGGAAGTTGCAGATGTTTGACACGGAATTGGGTCCGATGTCTTGAGGTCGCAGGTCAAAGAAGTGCAGGACATCTCTGAAGAACTTTGAGCCGGGAGGAGCAAAGCCCCGATTCATGTGATCAGTAAAAATGACAACTTCCCCATCCCTGGGCTGAGGCCTTTCTTCTGACGGGTCAGGAGCACGATAGGACATGACCTCTTTCTTTGGCAGATAACCCGATTTCACGAAGTCAGCTAAGATGTTGTCGGTGACATTGGATCTAACCCAGTTGCAGGTGATGGGTGCTTTGGGAGCCTTAGGAGGCATTGTGAAAGATGGAAGCCTATGACAAAATAAAGTTTCCGGTTCAAATTTAAGCCGGAGGAAAATTTCAGTTCAGTATTTAAGATGGCGGCTTATGAAGGGGCCTAATGACATGATTAACTGTGTCAATTTATTTAAGCCGCCGTGGATGTCAGGAGAAATTAAGTTGTTTATCTCTATTATGAATGATCCAGAAATTTCGCAAAGCATGGCTTCTTTTAAGCCGGCGATATGACCCGCCATGGTTAACAGATGCAGTTTTTGACTAAGTGTTGCACAAACAAGTTCCACAGATTACAGGAATTATTTTGGATCAAACGATCGTCCAGAAAGGAAATATTTCTAGACCTAAAAAACTGATACGGAGAAGTTCATAAGCTCTAAATGAGGTCTTTTGGCGAGCAAGGGGGTCTGCTAATTTTGAAAATGGGCGTGAAACGACTACCGCCGGAGTTGTGCTTTACTCTTGGATCAAAGGAGCCGTTGTGGAAGAACTGCGAAGGAATCGCGAGGAACCACGAAGAACACCGAAGAACTCGCAAACCCTAATGCGGATCTAATGTACGAGACGGCAAGGACTTACTGGTGTTGATGGGAAGCGGAGGTGCGCCGCGATTCTCTGGTCAAGGCAGGTTGATGCAGCGGCCTTGGTCGATGCAGATGAGGTGCGCGGCGGCGGCGGCGGAGCTCGAGTTCTGAGACGTCGAGAGGAGGAAGACGATGGAAGGGGGAGAATGAGACAGGACCCAGTCGGGCTTATTTATAAGGGACGACTGATGAGTGGGCGCGAGAAACGAGGAGGCTGAAGACATGATTATCCAGCTGCAGAGGCGCCTCGATTTTTAGGACAGTTATTAAGATAAGGATCCGTTGAGATACGTTAGACGGGACGTGCATTAATGGCGGATGACGTCACTCCGGGTTACCAAGAATCTAGAAGATGACGTCATGGCGGGTTATAACTTTTGCGCAAACAAAAGCCGGAAGATTTTCTCTTAAGGTATGGAAGATTGAGATGAACCGGTTCAAATCAATCTGGGGCCTAATGTTGAGGATATAGCTACTGGTGTAACCCGCCGTAGATGGGCCGGGTTACGTTGCGACAGCTCTTCGTTCAAGAAGCCCAAGGACAAGTTAAGGATGGCGGTTTAGTAATAGGTTTAAGGCCCAGAGCTGGCTTAAGGCCCGCAGTGGTAAACCGCCATTGTGGCATGACTTGTAGTGTAAGGCAAGAATAGTTAAGAGTCCGAGCCGGACATAGTTTATGAGCCGGCCGGGACTCTGAGAGCCGCTGGGCGTTAACCTTTCTATATAAAGGGGCGACCCGGCGGCGGTTCAGGGACAAGTAAGATCAGATCGATAGCCAAGCAGAGCGGTTTAGCTCCTGGTCATCGAAACCCTAAGCAATACCACCTCAACTGGACGTAGGCTTTTACCTTCAATGTAAGGGGCCGAACCAGTATAATGTCCGTGTCCTTTGTCCCGTTTAACCCCTTTAAGCTTCCTAGCGGCGATGGCTCCATGACTAAGTCCTTGCTCGAGGACATCTGCCGTGACAATTCCATGACACAGCCCAATTTATGTTTTTTTTGAAGAAAACGCAGAGGTCTGTTCTATTTTTCTATATAAGAATAGGAACGCCAGGTCCAACTTATGTTTCCCTTCTAACTATATTATATATATTTAAATTATTTTATATGTTATTATATATTATTTTTATTGTCATCATATATTTAATAGATACTTACATATGTAAGAAAACAATATCCCACATCTTATTAACTTATAAAAATAATTTCTTAACAAATAAAATCCTGGATTGTTTTGGCAAGAAAATCCTAGTGATTGTGTACAAACGCTTGGTAAGATTTAAGGACGAATGTAATAATATCACTTATTATTTAAATATATTTATAACAAAATGCTCAGCCCCTTTTTATTTTTTGATAACATTGCTGGCCCAACCCAACATTATAATTAGAATCAGCCCAGCAAAATCGTGTATTTCGAGAAAGTGCAAATGGCCTGTAATTTTTTAGGAAATAAAATAAATGAGCCGCATGGACGCTACATTATTTGTTCACCCAGCCCAGCTAATGGCTGTAATTCAAAAAAAGATAAAATTGACTGTAAATTCTACCGTGCAAAAAAACTGTAAATTCTGAAAAAATGGGTTGAATACGTGCCACATTTTTGGAGGCTGAAATGTGGGCCAATAGGTCGAAGCCAACGCAAGTCGTTGTCAATTTAGTCAACAAATGATTCTGACATGGTAGCCGTTGGGTTTACATCCAACGACCGGCATCCATCTTCAATCTCTCGTCTTCTTCCTCCTGCGCCGCCGGGACCACCTCCTGCCTCCTGCTGCTAGCAGCTCTGCTTTGCACGGTTCGCTATGAAGCGCTACTACACCGTTGGCCAGGCCATCCCTCCACCCCTCCACACATCATGTTCTCCTCCACCGACTGCCGAACCACACCGCACTAGAACCAGTTAACCCTCGCACACCTCTCCGTCTGCGACTCTACTCCCGCTTCTTCCCATCTCCGGCTCGTTGCTGTCCGGGGCCTCGCCGTCCTCCACCACCTTAGATGCGCTCGGCGCGGCGTGGTCAATGTGGTCAACGAATGACACCATCGGAAGTAGACTGTGCGTGGAGAGGCTGACAGCTGGGTCCACGGCCGCACACAAGGAAATGCCTCCTTATTACGCGCAAAATAATGATTCCTCCACCTGACATCTGGGACCCACCGGAAGGGCCTCTGTATTTCGTGAAAATAACGTGCCCCCCGCTGACATGTCGGACCCACCAGCTATCTTCGCACGCAAGGAAGTGCCTCCTTATTACGCACAAAAAAATGAATACTCCCCCTGCCAACTAGAACCCAGCATAGTGGGAGGCTGACTTGTGGGCCTACCAAGTTGATGGGGATGGAGGGCTTTGTCAACTTAGTCAATATGAATGATTCTAGCTCCTGTTACCGTATGATGTTCATCCAACGGCCGTAGTGCTTCTTCAACCTCTGGTCTTCTTGCTCGAGCCGCCCAAACCAGCGCCGATCGTGCCACGTGCTCCTGCCTCCCGTGGCCGGCTGTGATGCCGCGGAGGCCTCTTCGTCCCCTACTACTCCCACCGCTGGCCAGGCCATCCCTCTACTCACCCACTCCCCATGTTATTCTGCGGCAACACCAGCCTCACACCGCAGCCAAACCAGTGAACCCTCGTACTCCTCTTCGCGTGGGCATCCACTGCTGCGTCTTCCCCGGCTCCGAGTTGTCCCCTTCCTAGTCCTCGCCGTCATCCACCGCCGTGGTGCTCTCGGCGCGGCGTGGGCAACGTGGTCAAGGAATGACTTCCATCGGACGTGGACTGTACGTGGAGAGGCTGACAGCTGGGTCCACGGCCGCAGCAAGGAAGTGCCTCCTTATTACGCGCAAAATAATGATTCCTCCACCTGACAGCGGGGACCCACCGGACGGGCCACCGTATTTCGTGAAAAAAACGTTTCCCCCTGACTGCTGGGACCCACCAGCTACATCTTTGCACGCAAGGAAGTGCGTCCGAGCAAAAAAATGATTCCCCCCTGACTGCTGGGACCCACCAGCTACATCTTCGCACTCAAGGAAGTGCGTCCGGGCAAAAAAAAACGATTCGCCCCCTGACTGCTGGGACCCACCAGCTACATCTTTGTAACACCCCGGATGTAACTTCCCATATTTGTAACTCCAACTCTTGCCATTTTCGGCTATGTGCTATGATATCCCCTCCGTGGCCGGGTTTTGTTTTTCGTCTTGCTTTTTGTTCATGTCATGCATCTCATATCATGTCATCATGTGCATTTCATTTGCATACGTGTTCGTCTCATGCATTCGAGCATTTTCCCCGTTGTCCGTTTTGCAATCTGGCACTCCCACATGCACCGGCGCACCCCTCTTGTTTCTTTTCGTGAGCGGGTGTTAAACGTTCTCGGAATATACCGAAGTTTGCCAAGTGGACTTGGCACACCACCGGTAGACCACTTGTCAAGTTTCGTTCCATTTGGAGGTCGTTTGATGCTCCAACGGTTAACCGGGTAACCGCAAAGGCCTTTTGTGTGTTGCAGCAAAACACCCCTCAAAACAGCCCAATAACCCACCTAAGTCACTTCCATGCTCTCGGTCGTTCGATCACGATCGTGTGGGCGAAAACCGTGCCTCATTTGGACTCTCCTAGCTCCCTATGCCTATATAAACACCCCTCCCCCGAAATTCGCGGATGATTCCACCCTAACCCTAGCCTCCTTCTTCCTCCGCGCGCCGGACACGTCCGCCAGCGCGCCGGACAGATTTCCGCTGCCGCCCCGAGCCAACCGGACCGTGCCACGTGGGCGCCGCCGCCGTCCCCGTGCCGTGGCCCGCCGGGGCCCGGATCGGGCCCTCCCGGCCCGCGCGCGCCTCTCCCCACCGCCTGGATCCCGCGCCTCCCGGTCCGCGTCGCCGCCGCCCAGCCTCCCGCTGCCCTGCGCCCCTCCACGTCGTCGCCGTCTACCTCTGACGCCGGCGCGCCGCCTCCCCGCACCCGAGGACGTCGCCGACCCCGCGGCCCCGTGCTCCTCCGCCCGCAGGCCCTGTGCTCCGCGCCCGAGCGCCGCCCCCTCTCCCTTGTCGTCTCCCTCCGAACGCCGGCCGCCATCTCCCTCTCCTCTCCAGCTCCGGCGACTGCCCCGGCCGTCCTCGATCCGCACGCCAGATCCAGATTCCCCTAGGTTACCTTTCCCCTCCCTTTGATTTCTGCCAAGTCCCGTAATTATCTCATTGTGTTGCTATGTTCATCACATCATATCGCATTTCATACTGCTCCGTTTTGCGTACATGATATATCGAAATGTTCATCATGAGATGCTCTTCATTTTGTTCCATTGTGCCATGCTCGTTTGAATTCATCTTGATGCCAAAATCTCTGGTGCAAGAGTGCTATATGATGTTTTCTGCTGTTACTTATCAGATCTTGATGTTTTGTTAGTTTTGTTGCATTTGATGTGTGCATCTTATGGGCATGAGCTCTACAGGTGTTTTGATTTATGCCATGCCATCTTTACAGAGGTGTATGCCATGTATTTTTGTGATCTATGTGGTGACTAGCACAAGCATGCAAACTAGGCTTCGTGATGTTTCTGTTTTCACGGACTTGGAAATTTGCTGTCTGTTACTGCTATTATTTTGTTGCCATGTATCCATGTGTCTAAAGTGAGATCGATGCTTCTTTTGAGTATGTTCATTAAGGATGCTTTTTAGATATAATTGTGCTCTATCCATCCATGCCCCTGTTTGAAATTATGGAGTGCCATAGCATGTCCCAATCTTGCTCTACTTTTGCTATAAAATATTCCTGGCAGATTGTTAACATGATATTCAATTTTGCCAAGGTTGTTGTAGTTGATCCATACATTATATGAACTTTCTCTTGCCATGATTAGTTTCATAAATATGCCATCTTGCGGTAGGTATGCTTTTTTTGTCGTACATTGCTTTGTGATGACTGAATCGAGCTCACCAAGATGCCTTCATAATTCTGTTAATGCCATGCTCTGTTTTCTGCCAAGTCTGGAACCTGTTAACGAAACTTGCTATGTTTACATGGGTGCCATCATATCTTCTGATCCTTTTTGGCCCGTGGTAAGTAAGGGACTTTTGTTCTATGCATCTAGTAGATTCATGTCATGACTTGTACTGCTATGTTAAGTTCCTGTAGCATGTTGATTGCTTGCTTTGAACATTGCTACCTGATGCTGTTTCAGCCATGTCCAGTATTTTCTCCAAGTCTGTTAAGCTGATATCTTTTGCACGTTTTCCATGCTTGTTTGAACCTGTTATTTTGTGATCTAGCCGTAGCTCAGTGTTCATATTTTGTCAAGCATCTCCTGTAGATTAATTCCATATGCTTTTTTGCTATGTTGGGGTGCTGTAGCCTAGTTACTTGATATATTCTAAGTGCTATCATGATGTTAATCGCAGAATCGTGTCATTCTTGTTTTCCTTGCCATTGGCAAACCGTGCATCCGTTTCCTGTGATCTTTATATCGATTTCGACCGAAATCATCTCATCTTTCCAGTGGCATACTTGGTTTGCCAAGTTACTGCCTTGTTCATCCTTTTTCTTCAAGAGCACGCATACGCATCGCATATCATATCTCACATATCATGCATGTATTGCATCATGTTGCTTGTGCATTTCCCGTGATTGATTGTGCTTCCATTGCTTGTGTTCTTGTTGTGGGTAGAGCCGGGAGACGAGTTCATGAACGAGGAACCTATTGAGTACGCTTACGAGGATCAAGCTTTCGACAACTCTGAGAACCTTGCATGCAAGATGACCATACCCTCGAAATCACTTCTATCTTTGCTTTGCTAGTTGTTCGTTCTATTGCTATGCTGCGCTACCTACCACTTGCTATATCATGCCTCCCATATTGCCATGTCAAGCCTCTAACCATCCTTTCCTAGCAAACCGGTGTTTGGCTAAGTTACTGCTTTTGCTCAGCCCTTCTTATAGTGTTGCTAGTTGCAGGTGAAGTTGAAGTTGGTTCCATGTTGGAACATGGATATTTTGGAATATCACAATATCTCTTATTTAATTAATGCATCCATATATTTGGTAAAGGGTGGAAGGCTTGGCCTTATGCCTGGTGTTTTGTTCCACTCTTGCCGCCCTAGTTTCCGTCATACCGGTATTATGTTCCTTGAGTTTGCGTTCCTTACGCGGTTGGGTGATTTATGGGACGCCCCAGACAGTTCGCCTTGAATAAAACTCCTCCAGCAAGGCCCAACCTTGGTTTTACATTTGCCTACCTAAGCCTTTTTCCCTTGGGTTTTCGCGAGCCCGAGGGTCATCTTTATTTAAACCCCCGGACCAGTGCTCCTTCGAGTGCTGGCCCAAACCGAGCGATGTCCGGCGCCCCCTGGGCAACCAGGGTCTATGCCAACCCGACGGCTGGCTCATCCGATGTGCCCTGAGAACGAGATATGTGCAGCTCCTATCGGGATTTGTCGGCACATTCGGGCGGCTTTGCTGGCCATTGTCGAAATGTCTTGTAAACCGGGATTCCGAGACTGATCGGGTCTTCCTGGGAGAAGGTTTATCCTTCATTGACCGTGAGAGCTTATAATGGGCTAAGTTGGGACACCCCTGCAGGGTATTATCTTTCGAAAGCCGTGCCCGCGGTTATGTGGCAGATGGGAATTTGTTAATGTCCGGTTGTAGAGAACTTGACACTTGACTTAATTAAAATACATCAACCGTGTGTGTAGCCGTGATGGTCTCTTCTCGGCAGAGTCCGGGAAGTGAACACGGTTTGAGTTATGTATGAACGTAAGTAGTTTCAGGATCACTTCTTGATCATTTCTAGCTTCACGACCGTTCCGTTGCTTCTCTTCTCGCTCTCATTTGCGTATGTTAGCCACCATATATGCTTAGTGCTTGCTGCAGCTCCACCTCATTACACCATCCTTTCCTATAAGCTTAAATAGTCTTGATCTCGCGGGTGTGAGATTGCTGAGTCCTCGTGACTCACAGATTCTACCAACACAGTTGCAGGTGCCGGCGAGACCAGTGCAAATGACGCAACCGAGCTCAAGTGGGAGTTCGACGAGGAACGTGGTCGTTACTATGTTTCGTTTCCTGATGATCAGTAGTGGAGCCCAGTTGGGACGATCGGGGATCTAGCATTTGGGGTTATCTTATTTTCATTTGGATTTGACCGTAGTCGGTCTATGTGTGGATTTTGGAAGATGTATGAATTTATTTATGTATTGTGTGAAGTGGCAATTGTAAGCCAACTCTCGTTATCCCATTCTTGTTCATTACATGGGATTGTGTGAAGATAACCCTTCTTGCGATAATACCACAATGCGGTTATGCCTCTAAGTCGTGCCTCGACACGTGGGAGATATAGCCGCATCATGGGCGTTACAAGTTGGTATCAGAGCCATCCCCGACTTAGGAGCCCCTTGTCATGGAATTGTCACGGCAGATGTCCTAGTATGAGGACTTAGTCGTGAGGCCAACGCATCTTTGTAGTAGCTTGAGAGGGGTTGAGCGGAATCGAGAGACGCAACACAAGACAAGGATTTAGACAGCTTCGGGCCCCGGGAAACATCATCCGGTAATAACCCTACATGCTGTTTGTGGCTAGGTCTCATTATGATCATGAGGGAGTCGCCGACTTGGCCGGCTCTTTGTGTCTAGCCCTAGAGATTGTTTTCTCCCCCCCTTGGGGTGCCCTGCCCCTCCTTATATAAGCTGAAGGGGCGGGTTACATGTAGAGTCCAACTCGGACTTAAGATTTAACCTTATTTTGACGTCTCACCATGGGCTTCTCACCATGGGCTTCTTAACGTCTTGGGCTTCTTACAATCTAGCTTACCATCTGGCTTACCGTCTGGCTTACGATCTGGCTTACCACCTGGCTTACCGTCTGGCTTAACATGCGCCGGGTTACATGACTGTGTCTGCCGGGTTGCATGACTGTGTCTGCCGGGTTACATGACTATGTCTGCCATGTTACATGACTATGTCTGTCGGGTTACAATGCTCAACTGTTCCCGCGAGCTTAACCTACTTAACTATTCCTACCGGCTTATAGTCTGTCGGGTCATCAATGAAACATCCAATCCCAGCCGGGTTATATCTCCAGCCGGGTCATACTGCGGGGTATATCCCCGTCATTAGCCCCCAGTTTAATTTGGATTCATCCATGTTAAACTGATCCTGTAAAACAACACAAGAACAATTTTGACAGATTATGCTCCGGGTTAAAAAGCTCTTGTAAGCCGGCGCCTGATCATCCTTAATTCCTTAGTATTCCCTTATTCTAGAAAATCTGGGTCAATAAGCCAACTTCATAATCAATTTGCTGACGTTGGTTTCTCACAGAGAAAGACTGAAGAATAATTCATTTGACTCAGCTCCCAATGTTTAAAAATATAGGTCTTGAAATACTCATGTGACCTTCAACCGGCTTAAAGATGTTGAACTCCATTATATTCATATCACTTGTAGCCCCCAAGTGCCGGGTCATTATGATATAATGAGCAGGGACTTTGTAAATATGATCATGTAAACTTGAGCAGCAACGTGTAGCCCCCAAGGGCCGGCTCAGTAAGATAATACTGAGCTGGGAATTTGTATATAATTCATTAATGATAACATCATATGATGTAATATCCACCATGGGGCTCGAACCCACGTCCATAAGGTTAAGAGCTTTGTACTCTACCAACTGAGTAGTGGACCTTTCAATATAATAAACTGAGGCTTGTGTATCTTGAATATTTGACATGAGCAATTGGTAGCCCCCCAAGGGCCGTCTCATTACAATGGGATGAGTCGGGTCTTCAATAAGTTGGTCAAAATGACTTTACATTAGCCCCCAAGTGCCATGGTGCATGCTGGCAGTGACATGGGACTTGCATATTTGATGTGATCTCAATTTGAATAATGTAGCCCCCAAGTGCCGGGTCATAAGCCTGCAGCGACTCGGGACTATTCCCTCCATTGTGAAAATAGATCATGTCCATTAATAAAATAATAATCATTGCGCTAAAGCGACTTTGAAGACCTCCATCAAAATATTGGCTATTGATAACCATAATAGAAATCCAGCCATGTTGGCTATTAAAGATTTGAATAATAGTATAATCCGGTTTGGAAAACCAGTTCCTGTGATATTGAATCATACTGCCGGTTTAAGATACCTGTGCAGTAAGGGTGATAACCCAATTTTTAGAAGCCAAAAACTTCCAAATGTTTATGATTGTCATATATGGTGACTTATCATCCAAAGTCAAGCCGGGTTAATCGAAACCACATATATGCTTCAAATATGAACAAAAAGGTCTCAAGATGAAACCAAAGATTGTTTTCAAAAAACTTAAGCCAAAAAGAAAGAAAAATCGAGGCTTCTGATTCGAATACGATCAGAAAACCGTCCCAAAGGGGTTAAGCTAAGATTCGAATACGATCATATAGCCCCTAGTGGCTTTGGCGTTGCCGATCAAGAGGGTACCGACAGCTATGTTCTCTTTGGTTTGAATACGACCTATGTTTGAACAGGAAGCCCCCGAATGACCTTGAGAGTTGTTTAACGACGCTGATTCGAATACGATCCACGTCGGTTCCCAAAGGGGGTTGAACTATGATTCGAATATGATCAAGAAACTCCTCAGTGAGCTCGGCAGTGTGCCGATCAAAAGGGTACCGACAGCTATGTTCTCTTTGGTTCGAATACGACCTATGTTTGAACAGGAAGCCCCCAGTGATCATATAATTTTTTTCCATCGCGCCGATCAAAAGGGTACCGACAGCTATGCTCGATGAGCAAGAAGCCCCCAAGTGACCATAATAAGATAAGCCGTAAAGCAGGATACCCATGTTTGAACCGCGCATCATGGCATCAAGTTCTTTTTGGCAACCTTTAATTTTCCTTGAGCTGGATGTTTGAACCGGATTTGAGAGCTTCAAAGCTTTGCGGGAGAGAGATGTCTCTTGAACCAAATTTTAAACCAGAATCTTTATTTTGAACCGACAATCTTCTGACGGCCTTTAAATTTTCATCAATATAGCGGTGTCCTCCGGAACCGGGTTATCATTCCCTCCAATGACCCGGAATTCCCGAGTCCTGCCATTGTAGCCCCCGAGTCTTAAGACGACTCAAGGAGTTGGCTTAAGATTCTCCGTAGTTGACCGTGATATAGACCGGTTTGAGTCCTGCATGGGAGAACTTGCAAGCCAAAGTAATTGCTCTTTTAAGGAAAATAATATGCAATATAAAATATACTGGATGGATTTCACCTGATATGCCAGGATAGTGATTATCCACCGCAGAGTTGATGATCTTCATAGTGAAGCTGAAATCAATGAAGGGTGAGCCGGCCGTGGGAGTAGACAAATGAACCGGCCGTGGCGTTGTAAGCCGGTTTCTGACGGGCGAATCAATCGCAGGTACGGTAACGGCGAGTTGGTGTGGATCGAGCTGCACAGGCGGAGGCTTGCGCGCACCCGTTCAACAGCAAGCAGGAGCAGACGCCAGTGCACGATGATGCTAATGCAAACTCCACGGGCATAGAATAGCACCACCTTTATAATGCATCACTAATTTGTCTCTCGAATGACTGATGATCTGTAGATAATTTTCCAACACAGTTGCTGACCACTTTGACCCTTTTTTTTCAAATAGTCTCTCTCAGTGTCCACTACAGTGAATGTAATTGGGACACATCACCTTATCCGTCAACTGGAGAAACAGTCAATAACTTCCATTGTTTATTCCGTTTTGCAGATACTGCATCCAGGAAAAGGAGTGGTCTCGCTCGGGCGAGTCAACACGCAGCTGTGGGGGCGCTCGCGGGCAGGGCCACGGCGGAGGCGGTAGGAGGGGCGGGGCTCTCTGGCGGCTCACCGGGGCTGGTCGAGGCTTGAAGCCTGCTCGGGCAGGGGCGCTCGGCGGCTCCGGGCGTGGCCAACCCAACGCGCAGGCGGAGGCCGGCCCATCGCGTGGTGGTGGAGGCGAGGCTCAGCCGCGGGCGCGTGGCTGTGCAGCCGTGGAAGTGGAGCATCGGAGGCTGCTGTAGGAAGGAGCAGGCATGGCGACCCGGCGGCCGGCGTGACAGCAGGTGGATCCTCGCGGAGGCCATGGCGATTGGAGGTGAGGTTACAACAGTGGAAGCAACGAGGCCATGGCGGAGCTTGATAGCGGTGACTCGGGACCATGGCAACACAAAGCAGAGGCAGAGGCGTCGAACGGAGCCACGGCGACTTGGGCAACGGCGGCTCTGCCGCGGGCGACTTGGGCGATGGCGACAGTGACTCGGATGACGGCGGCTCTGGCTCGGATGACGGCGGCTCTGGCGCGGGGCGATTCGTGAGCCGGCGGCAACTCGGACGACGGCGGCTCTGCCACGGGCGACTCGGGCGACGGCGACGGCGGCTCATGGCGTGGGCGACGGCGGCTCTGCCGCGGGCGAAGATGGCTCATGGCGCATGCGACGGTGACTCTGGCGCGGGCGACCACGGCTCATGGCGCAGGCGACGGTGACTCTGGCG